>NC_090728.1:91155238-91167738 GCF_036898095.1 Palaemon carinicauda
GCCATATCGTTTTGAAACCATCAGAGGCTACGTTTTCCAACTCTCTTATTAGTAATAAATTCTATGGTTGGTTACATGGTATGTGATTAACCTGGGAATCTGTCATTGTGAAGGTCTTAAATTCCTAATTAAATTTTTGTGTCTAGGCTAGAGACTCTCATTTGATATTTTGTTGGTAGAAACTTATACTATATATATATATATATATATATATATATATATATATATATATATATATATATATATATATTCAAATTAGCCATATATATTTTTGATACACTAATGTCTGGATTCTCTTAACGACCTCGGGATCAGAGCCCCAGGCTAAATCACACAAAGACAAGAGCTTGTGACCGGCTGAGAATCGAACCTTGGTCCGGCAAGCCTGTATAGACAGTGACTAAACCACTTGGCTACGTGGTTTAGTCACTGTCTATATAGGCTTGCCGGACCAGGGTTCGATTGCCGACCGGTCACAAGCTCTTGTCTTTATTTGATTTCACCTGGGGCTCTGATCCCGAGGTCGTTAAAAGAATCCAGACATTAATGTATCAAAAATATATATGGCTTATTTGAATATATATGAAAAACACGTCTTTATGTGCAAAATTTGATATATATATATATATATATATATATATATATATATATATATATATATATTTACATATAAAGCATAAATTAATGTTGACACATTTTATATCATTGCGTATATGAAGGGAATAATTGAAACAAAGATATTTAAAGCTCTTGTGTCTAGGGGTTTGGCGTGTGTCGAGAAATTCACCCCCAAAAGAGATATCTTGAGGTTGAGGTCAGAATCTTGTCATTCGTAATCGCCCTAATCATCAAAGACAGCAATTTCTGCATCTTCTTTTACGAATTCCTATCTTGCCGTATATTAACGAGTCTTCCCGACAGCAATTATGGCTTAATTCGTGCGTGATAAGGTAATTTCGGGTTGGCGCCGTCGGTCAGCTCTGTGGACTTTGTATATTCGGTTTGTTTTAAGGCATTCATAATTTCCTTTCTTACTTTCTTCCTTTCTTGTTTTCTTTTTTTTTCGTTCTTTCTCATTAAAAAGACAGCCCTTATGAGCAGATTATTCCAAGTCTTAGGATAGGAATATCTGTTTTTTACAGATACCACAGATTATTCTTTTTCTAATATTCCGTAGAGGTATGTATTTCATGTATTCTGGTAGATTGTATTCATACCCACGTTGATTATAGAGATTCGCAATAAGCGACTTTTCCCCCCATCAACCCTGGTAACTTTCTAACAATTGGTTACGTTGAACTGCACAGCCCCAGAGCCATTCACTTTTAACTCATGCTGATCGCAGGAGAGATGACAACCAGATAAAGAGAGCCACAAATTACGCTGTAGTTTATGGCCTCCATAACCATTGGCAGGGGATGGTGAATTTCCTTTCTATGTTTCCTAACAGACACAGTCGATCCTTGGAAGTCGATTGGGCTTTTGTTATCTCTGTCTGTTCCCTTTTTTATTCTTTTCATGTCATGTTCTACTGATAATGACGGGAGACAAACACACACACACATACATACGCAGTCATACGAGATATGATGTTTTAGCATTACTCCTTTGCTCCTGTGAATATCTTGCGTTCTTTTTAATTACTTAAATTCTCATCGTTAGTTGCCTCTATGAGTGATATGATATTGTTTACAACTTAAGAGTATACGTAACCCTGATCACATTTTCAGCATAGGGCTATATATATATATATATATATATATATATATATATATATATATATATATATATATATATATATATATATATATATATATATATATATATATTGAGAGAGAGAGAGAGAGAGAGAGAGAGAGAGAGAGAGAGAGAGAGAGAGAGAGAGAGAGAGATATTTTGTATATAAATACATGTTTATATACGTGTAAAATCATGAAATATGACACGTGTCTAGCATAGAATATGTATTATAGCCACGAAAGGAAAAAGACTAATTTTTCCTTTCATGGATATATATATATATATATATATATATATGTATATATATATATATATATATATATATATATATATATATATATACAGTAGCCTATATATATATATATATATATATATATATATATATATATATATATATATATATATGTATATATATATAATATATATAATTTATATATATATATGTATGAATGTATACATATATACACATACATACATACGTATATATACAGTATATATATATATATATATATATATATATATATATATATATATATACAATGTGTAAACTACACTAGTGGTCTGGATTTATTTTAGTCAAACAAAGCTGGGCGTATACTGTAGGTGTGGGGATGGGAGGTTGTCACATAACCATGGTCATATAATCTCCTTTTGTTATCTAGTGGAACATTGTGCATCCGAAATCCTTGTAACGATGTCTTTACAACTGCGTTTATTTTTATTTTATACGTAAATTATCACTTCATTTCTCATGCAATGTAAGATGATTTATGGCTGCAGCCTTTTAATTCATCGCTTAGTTTCAAAACTGTGATTTGCTGTTCTATATTGAGGACTTTTGAAAATCTTGATGTGATCGTTAGCTAAATTTCCGTGAATAATAAGCGCTTTTCTTTAAATATACATTCTGTTGTGTATCTTATTGAACACTTATGTTTATTTATATAGTGATTTATGTTGAAGTATTCATGTTGAGAAGACGATGTGAAGTGATTAATGAAAATATAGTTATTACTATTCACGTTTTCATAACATTACTAAGCTGAGAGTTACGGCGACATTATTCCCAGCTGAAAGAATTTGAACATACTTTATAACCAATAAAGCAAAGGGTAAAAGAGAATAACCAATATATTATAAAAAAAAAATAGTAGAGAAACGTTGATGTCAAAATTCAGAATTTGTTTCAGGTTCCATAAACTACGCTTAATGATCCGAATCATTAGTGAATGTATGACATTATGATAAGTGTAGGTCTCATTTATTTGTTGCAGAATCATCATCATCTGCCATATATGAAACTTCATTGTCGTGATGGTGGTAATGGTAATAGTCTCTGTCATTTTTTATCACCAAATTTGAGCCATTATCTATCTTCAAGGTAATTGAGGCTTTAGTCGTAAGTCTCTTATCTTATGTTATAGACAGCCTGAATCCTCTGTAATTCTGGCTGGGTAGTGAGTACTGATTTCCGATATAAGGTCGTAATGTGTGTCACAGGTCACGTTAACGGGGTGGCCTATTTTTATGTGGTATACATGATTATTCTTATTTTACTTTTATTCTCGGGAGGGTAGATACTTAATTATGTAAGAAAAATGTAACTAAACAAATCATTAGCCAGCGCATACGAATAAAGAAAATAATGAATAATGAATTCTTTACGTAAGATAAATTAACCCGGTACTTTTCTTTAATGCTATAGAGTTAAATGTTGATCATTTATTCCGCAATAATGTTTATGTCCTTTTTAGTAATATATAATCCTCTGTGAGCTTTATTACACAAGTTATAATTATAATATTCAACATTAATATTTAGCAATTTTGAAGGAAAACTAGGTTATAGATCCAATAAGTGAATATATGTAGCATTGTTTGTCTCGTACAAATTTTCTTTAATGTATATAATGTATGGGTATCCATATAGATATGTATTTCTTCATATATATATGTATATATATATATATATATATATATATATATATATATATATATATATACATACATACATACACACACATATATCTTGTCGTACCTGACTACAAGGCCATTCTGCTGCAGGCAATTGAGGAAAATGTGTAAGTGACGTAGGTGGTCCTCTTTAGAAGGTAGAATATTAGTATGTTATCTACGTAACATACGCAGAACGAGAGGGAAGGTCTCCTAAAATGCCATCCATCAGTTGTTGAAACGCACGCGCCTCTGCATTACAAAGGCCAAAGCAGAAATAATTGAAAGATTATGTGCCGAAGGGGTGGTAATGGTGATCTTGGGGATGTCTTCTGGGTTCATAGGCGCCTGATAATACCCCTTCAGGAGGTCGTGTTTTGAGAATATTTTATAATTTTGGCGATATTGGGAGGGGTTAGAGATCTGGTTTCGTCTACATGTTAAGATGCCTGTAATACTAACAAGGGAGTAGCATCCATCGTTCTTCAGTGCAATGTGGAGGTTGGACAACCAGGGACTGTCGGCCTTTTGACAATGTGCATTTGGTGGCCACGAAGAATACATCAGCACTATTGGAATGATGGAGTTGCGCCCTTAAGAGGGAACATGGCAGAAGGGACGATAGGCACTAGTATCTACCTGGAATTGCACATTAGGTCCAGAATTTTGCTAAATGAATAGATTAGTTAATGGGGAACCCAAAGCCGCATATGATAGCCTGTTTACACATTTTTTTACCATTGACATCCTGTAGCACATTTCTTTGCCACAATCCAAATCTGAAATGGTAATGAAACAACTGAGCACGAGGGACATTATCTAGTGGCTATTAAGGTTGTTGATTGGGGCGCAGCTGTGTAATAGCTTATTTGGCTTTGTCGCTGCTAAGGCTTGTCTCGAGTTGGGCGTCGTAGTGTTACAACATTCACCTCTGCTTCAGTCGGTGTTGTATGGTTGTCTCCTTTTTCATAAGTGGGGTTGTTGATGGAGTTCTTGATGGCGGGGAAGTAGCTGTCCATAACGATGTTGACTCTGGTCCTCAGGTCTTTAATGGGCAAGGTGTCAACATCAGGAAGGTGGCCAGTTTTCACATTTTCTGTCAACCAATGTACTCAAAGGGCATGAAGTATGTTCACTTTACGAGGAGAAATGTCTGCAGCAGGCTGAAGGCAAGAAATACTGATTGTTTTCTTGAGGGCCATCGTCACCCATTGATCCCCCAACATTTGTTGAGACAGCTAAAAAATCTTGGCTACGTGAGTGGCTGGTGATGATGAGTACTGCTTCAAGAGGCATGATTTGAGGGCATCAACACTTTGTAGGGGTGTCCATTTTCTCGCAAAGCCAGTGAGACATTTCTGAGAAGTTATCTTTGGGAATCACAGTGAGAACGTAGTCGGAATTGGAGCGTGAGTGAGTCACTGCATTGATGCAGAAATGAAACTCAGCGAGCTGAAACTAGGCAAACTCGTCTCTGCTGGCAAAAAGCAGGAGCCTCACTGTGGCTCTCTCCCTAAAGCAGACATGTATGCGAAAGAGGGTGATCTGCCCTAGAGAGTCATACTGTTAGTGGTTCATCTTGCTGGTGATACACAGGTTTAAGGCAGTCAATGGTGATTTAATCCTCTTTACCTTAAGTGTTGAGGAAGAAAGCTTTCTAAGTATGATAGGTGATAAGGAATGGGCCCATATAAGGAGACAGAAACAGGGGCTTGGGAGCATTGTTGTACATGAAGGTATGGAAAAAATTCTGCAGAGATACTAAACTGTGCACCGCATACCATTTTAGCCGTTGAGTCATCCACGTTGTTCTTGGGAGTTGTCTTCACTCCGTGGAGGACCCAGGGAAGTTATGGGAATCAATTGAAGGTGTTGCAGCAGTACATCAAAGCTAGTTTTAGGGTACAATGGCAACATTCCACCAATCCATTGGCTGCGAGGTTGTAAGCGGTAGTCTGATGTAGGGTAATGCCGAGAAGATACCCTAATGATATCCATAATGAAGAGGTGAAAATGGCCTCCCTGTCTGAAGTGATATGCTCTGGGAATCCGAATATTGCTATCAATCTGAAATTAAGGCAGCAATACATGAGGTGGTTGTTGCATCTTGCATGGGGATGACTTCAGGCTAGCAAGTGGAACGATTGAATACTGTGAAAAGGTAACACTATTCTTGTGCTGGGGTAGGGTGTCAACCACATCAACATGAATTTGAGCAAAATAACGCTGAGGTTGATGAAGTGTCCAAACTTGAATCTGTGTATCAGTGCTCTTTTGAAGTTTGGTGTGAATCACAGGCATAAACTCAATCCTTGGCATCATTACTATAGCCATGAATTTCATCTTCATTAGCTGTGCGTAGATGTCAGCGTTGATGGGTGGACCAGGTATTGGACTGTTGAGTAAAAGCCTGTTCAATGAAATGTGGTCCATGCAAAAGACAAAGGACGTGCCATGTAAGAAGTGGAGAAAGTAACAAGCAGCCAAATAAACCACCAGTAGTTCATAGCTGAAGGTAGATTATCTGGATTCTGCTTTGAAAAGTTTTCTACTGAAGAAGGACAATGGGCAGAGTGATCCATTGATCATTTGTTCAAGTACCGCCTGGATGGCGACATCACTGGCATCGGTGGAGAGTAAGAGGGGTGCGTTGGCAGGGGAAAGGTGAGAGCAGTAGCAGTTGATTTGGTTTTCCTTGCATTGAAGAAGTACACCCCTTGAATGGCCCCCCACTTCAGGTTTTATGGTTTGCCCTTGAAGAGTTATAGAAGAGGAGATCGAGAGTGGCGGCTTTGGCTGGCAAGAACTGGTGATAGTAGTTCATCATGCTCAAGAACTCCTGCAGTGCTTTGATAGTCGAGGGCATGGTGAATTTTTTTACTGCTAATACCTTCTCATGGAGGGGATGGTTGCCTGCAAAAATGATGCACTGACCCAAGAATGTCACTTCCTTGGCACGAAAGGTCCACTTGTCGTACCTGATTTTAAGGCTATTCTGGTGCAGAACGATGCATAGGTGACGTAGATGGTCCTCTTTGGAAGGGAAGAATATTAGTATGTCATATACATAACACATACACAGAAGGGGAGGTCTCTTAAGATGCCATCCATGAGTCATTGAAATGTGGCCCCTGCATTATGAAAGTCAAAGCAGTAGTGATTGAAAGTATATGTGCCGAAGGGGGTGGTGATGGCAGTTTTGGGAATGTCATCATGGTTTATGGTCACCTAATGATACCCCTTCAGAAGGTTGTGGGTCGAGAATACTTTATCGCCATAAAGGTAGGTGGTGGTTTTGGCGGTATTGGGAGCGTTAGTGGTCTGGCTTTCTCTGTATATTAAGACGTGTGTAATCCCATCGAGTAGGATCCATCCTTCTTCAGTACGATGTGCAGGGGGCCACAACCATAGACTTGCAGTCTTTTGACAAAGGCCCATTTGTTTCATTTCGGTGAATGTGTGTTTAGCAGCTGCCAAATGGTCTTGTGCCAAATGTCTGAATCTTGCAAACAGGGTGGGCCCCATTGCCGTGCTTGGCAGGAACTGTAGGTGATTGGCATAGTTGTGGACAAAAGTCATTGGGATATAAAGTGAGGGGATGGGTATAGAGATCTGTGGGCAAAATGATATGGAGAGTGAGGTTGCAGGGAGCATGTGGTAAAGGTGTGGATGAGTAAGAGCTAAGCATCCATTCACAACATCAACCAGGAAGTGGAAATGGATGAGGAAATCCACATCAATGCAAGGCAGTGTACTGTCGGCAACAATGAAATTCCACCGTTACTTAGTGCTTCCAAACAAATGTCATTCTCTTAACCATGGGTGGGGATAGAAGATCTGATGGCAGCCACCAGGTGTACATCAGCATTCTTGGAATGACCAGATTTCATTCTTAAAAGGAACGTGGCAGAAGGGAACAACAGGTACTAGTATCTACCATAAATTTCACATTAGATCCAGAATCCTGCAAAATAATAGATTATTTAATGGGGAAGCCACCACTATATGCGATATCCTTCTTACACATTTTGACCATTGACATCTAGTAACAAATTTCTTAGCAGCAGCCCCAAATCTGGAGTGGTAATAGAACAACTGAGAGCATTGACATTGGTGGGGCGCAAGCATGGGGTGGTATAGTTAAGTGGTGGGTGGCTTCGTTGCTGTCCAAGCTTGTCATGAGTTGGGCGTCAATGTCTTACAACATCCACCTCCACTTCAATCGGTGTTCTATGGCTGTCCCATTTGACAGGAGTGGGGATTTTGATGGACATCTGGATGATGAGGAAGTGTCTGTCAATAAGAGCATTGACATTGGACCTCAGGTCCTTAATGGTCAAGGTGTCAACATTGGGAAAGGTGGCTTGATCCGGTTCTAGCAGGCATTGTGCCCAAAGTGTTTTAAGTAGGTTCACTTTCTGAGCAGAACAGTATGCAGCAGGCTGAAAGCAAGCAATACTGACAATTTCCGTGAGGGCCATCGTCACCCTTTAATCCCCCAACTTTTGTTGAGAGAGCTGAAAAATCTTGACTACATGAGTGGCTGGTGACAGTGAGTACTGCTTTAGCAGAAATTATTTTAGGACATTAAAACAGTTGGACATTTATGGGAAGACGACATTAGGGATCACAGCGAGGACATTGTATCGTTGGTGCTTTAGCAGTTCACTGCCTCATTACGGAACTGAATCTTGGCGAGCTGAAACCAGGCAAACTCATATCTGCTGGCAAAGGGCATGAGACTCACTGTGACAGCGTGGACAGATGAGTCGGGGTCGGTGATGGGCATCATCGGAGGATACGGCAGATAAAGTACTTAGCTGGGAGCTGGGCTGGGTGTTTGAGGCGCTCCGTAGGTCGGCAGTGTGACTGGAGTGCAGGAAGAGTTAATACAAAGGCAGCTCCCGAACAACTAACTTTATTTACAGATCCCAAGGTGTCACACAATAGTGAGAATTGCTTGTTTACAGTTTGATGTTTTTTTTCGATAAGGTTGACATGGGCCTAAGAAAAAAAAAGATAACATGAAAATGGAATGATTTTAATTTGCTTAGTAGATTCAACATTTTTTTTTCTTTTTTTTTACGTGGAGTCCAATGCTAGTTATAGTATTGAAGAAAAGGTAGGGCATCGGTCTTCATTTGTATGTGCGTTACTTGCTGCATCACCCTACTACATATAAACTTTTTTTCGACCAGAGATTTCAAAATTATGTCCTGGTCACTAATCAAAACTATTCTCTTTTTTTCAAAAGGGTTTAATCATCCCAAAATACTCTGATCCAAAGAGAGGTTTTTATTTGAATGCGTTAGATTTATATAGTGTCCTTGCAAGGTATTTTCAGACTATAATGCACAGCAGCATATTCATTGTGGAATGTTGCAAACAAGAATACTTTTAGAGAAGATGAACATACACAAACTTTCCTCTCTCTCTCTCTCTCTCTCTCTCTCTCTCTCTCTCTCTCTCTCTCTCTCTCTCTCTCTCTCTCTCTCTCTCTCTATATATATATATATATATATATATATATATATATACATATACACACACACACACACACACATATATATATATATATATATATATATAATACTGTATATATGTGTGTATGTTTCTAATTTACGGTATTATTTAAGAGTTAAATGTGGATAGAGCAAGTAGAGTGTTTTTTTTTTTTTGCCTTTCATTTATGTATTACCAAAGCACAATTTTTTTCTTTCATCCGTTTTATTCTTTTCAGTTATTGACCCTGCAATATATAGCGGATGATATATAGAGTATAACGTGGCTGGCTAGTTGATTAAGGTTTGGACAAAGGTCTCGTTACTTTTTGGCAGTCGTAGTAAGATTTCCATCATTCATTTTATTCACAATAACATGAAATTCCTTGATGGGAATCATTTTGAAGACTTATGAAAGATGTAATAGGAGAACAGAGATCATTCTGACTGAATAAAGGCTGAACAGTTTGTAAATCGGTTTTGCACCTTGCATGGGTTTTCGTATACTTTATTTCGTGATTTAAACCGGAATTTAATTCCAGACATTATGCTGCATTCATTTCATTCCATAGAAGCTTCAAATATGCGTTATTTAAACAGCCTTTAGTATGATACCCAATAGATTTTATGCATATGCAATATATGCACTTTTACTTGATATATACATTCATACAGCACAACACGGATGTAGGCTTTCAAGATCCCACATGCATTAGACGCACGCAAAGTTAAATTTGGACAGGAGCCATTATGACTAATCTAAATGACAAGTAAGTTAATCGTAAAAGTGGCTCCTTATATGATTCTGTCTGTATATGTTCTTTCCATCCTGCCATCGTCGAATCCCTTCCCTGCCCTACCCACATTCACCACCCTAGCTTTCATAATTTGAACAGACGACCAATTAAGGCCTACGTGACGGGTTAGTAGAAGATGTGTAGCTCCTAATTAAAGGGAGGTTCTTGGTAGGCGACTGTAGCCTCCCCTTCTCTGGGTTTATAGCCCACGACTTCCACCAACATAAACACTTGACGCTTCTCTACTCCAGAGGAAGGAAAGGTTTAACTTGTGACGGATAGAGGAGAGTGAACTTGTACCTTGACCTCACTTGGAATTCGGCCATGTTTAGGTCCTCTAATCAAAATATTGTGATTTATTTTTACTGGTTATGAACATTTGAAGTAGAGAATTTCGTGCGAAGATTTTCCACTTCTAATCAGTGCGGTCCATACCATATGTTCATGGGCACACTATTATTGTTGTTTTTATTATGAATATTTTGAACAAGGATATAATTTCGACACTTTTCTTTATTTTAAATTCAATAGGATATTTAAAGTTATGGCCTTCATAGATTCTCATAGCAGCCATAACTCTTAAGATTAAGAACGGGACTTCTGATGTTCACCATGTCTTTTCTGAACAAAATAAGAGTAAAGAAAATAGAAATGAAAGTATCATTGAAAGTAATCCATTTTATCTCTGGAAATTCCTCAAGATATTTTCAGTTTTCACATCAGATAAATTTGCTAAATCTTCTAAAATATTTTAATCTTCGGTATTCTGAAATATACAGTAAGTTAGCACACTCTCAGGTAGAATTACCACGAATTTTACCAATATTTCAGATATGCTTGTAATTTGCCAATTATATATATATATATATATATATATATATATATATATATATATATATATATATATATATATATATATATATATATATATATATATATGTATATATATATATATATATATATATATATATATATATATATATATATATATATATATATATATAGTGCATGTGTGTGTGTTTGTTATCTATATGTCCATACCCATTCTAACTGATAATAAAATGAAAGTATCATTGATATAGCAGTGGTCGGTCAATTCTTTTATTCTATTTAACTGAAATGAGAACTTATTTCACGAGGTTAGGCAATCATTACTTAAGTATATCTCTGTGCAATTATCATGCCTTCGAGCTACAGAGAAACCTATTCTTAGACCCATTGGTGTAGCATTATTCACAAGTGGCGAGATTACGAAATGGTGAAGTGTAAAGTTTGAAAGGGATTTTCCTTGAATGGTGCATATTTCATGAGTTTCCAGCATTTCCATTTATGGAAATCCACACACGGTAAATTTCCAGAGTCCATCCAAGCCAGTGACTCTGCTTGAATTCACTCAGGTTGATGAACACCTTGGCAAGCAAGTATTTGTGTACATATATATGCACACGCCCTGTGTACACAAGCAAGTCAATATTAACATGGTTCACCCTGGAATCGAGAAGATATCTTCCAAACAGAATTGTTTGCTTTTGCGATGCATGCATCTTGGATGAACACCCATCCACCAACATTAAAAATTATCATGAAGGGGTTTCGAGTGTTGCCTTTGTGATACGCTAACACTTGGTCTGGTGCTACTCAGAGTTCTTGGCAAAAGGTTTTGCATAAACGGTATTTCATTGAGGAAATATTCGAAATATTATGGATGGTTAGTTATGGTTTACTTCAGACATATTGTAGCTAGTAACTTTCTTTGGTGGAATGACGATAGGCTTAAGAATCTTGCATTTAGTTAGGGCCAAGTTTGAAGTCTGTCGTAACACGGTAGTCTCAAGCGAATGGGATTTAATATATTCAAGGGCTGCTTTGGGATTTTAGAGGAGGTGAAGGATGGGCTAATTAAGCTGATGTAGGAGTTGGATTTCCTTTTTTTTTTTTCTGGAAAGAAATTCAGAGAAGCTAAGAAGTGCTCCATCATTCAGAAAATATTTTTTCAGCTCTTGTTACTTACTGAATATATTTTAAGGATGAATTCTATTCTTTGGCTCCCATTCATTGGCGTTTAAACTGAAAAGCTGAACTACACAAAGACCTAACCATGAATCTAGCTTTTTTGATCTTTTAAAGTTAAAATGTTATTAGTACGTTTTGCAAGAGAGGAACATTTTTGGTTGTTTGAATCACCCCCCCCCCAAAAAAAAACAAAAAAAAAACGAAGTGTTAATGTCATATTTTAATAACATAAATAATGTATGTTTCTGATTACGTTAGTTGTCACCAATGTGACACACTCGCACAACGTCAATTTATAGTCTTTATTTATTTAAACAATGTTTTCAGTATTACATTATGAATAAACATTAATAAATACTCATCTTTCAGCTTTTTATTATTCACTGAGGAATTGGGATAATTTTTCTTATCATCTGAATTTGAATATAGAATTTATTATTTATCTGATCCCTGTTCAAACAATTATTGAAGTTTTATCTTTAAAAATGTGTTATGTT
>NC_090728.1:91177738-91187738 GCF_036898095.1 Palaemon carinicauda
TTTAGCGGGCAAAACTTACAACAGTTCAGAAGAATCAGTCCACTACCTTCCAAATCATCGAGATCCTTTTCTTCTGCACCAATGCCATCCTTTGCTTTTGAGATAGCATCAGGAAACCCTGACATAGGAAATGCAGTGATCATATATATGTAGCATTATCAGTTATGTTTCTAGTTTTGGAACCATATAAAAATCTTTGATGATCCACTCATTCATTTCCATGATATTGCGTCCAGTATGGAGTCCACAGAAGCGCTTGCAATTTAGCACTGTATTTTCAAGTTATTATTATTATTATTATTAAAAGCAGGGTGCAATAATCTCGAACTCCAACAGGAAAAAATAGCCCAGTAAGGAAAGGAAATGAGGAAATAAATAAACTCAATGAGATGGACTGAACAATTAATATATAATATTTTAAGAACAGTAATGACTAGTTTCAAATATAATAGGCTGTGTTTCCCAAGTATATCAAATGTTGGCCATAAGGATTTGCACCCATTGACTTATTTTTTTAACATATTCCTTTACCTGTGAGAATTTGTCTTATATCAATTTGTTTCCTAGTGCTTGCTTGTAAGCATCCGATAACGAGGGTCAGCTGTGAGTTATGGCTACTGAACTGTAATTGCACTGCCTTCAGATACGGACAGGAAGTGAACAGGTTGTCACAGCTTCATTCTTGAGTTGATTGCACAAAATTGGCTGTTATTTTGTTGAGACAATAGTAGAAGTTAAATCGTTTGAATTAAACTTGATATATCTTTACTACTGACATAGATGATTCATTATAACAAAAACTCCATATGTTATAGTCAAGTTATTGTCACTACTTGTACAGTTTTTGTTATACAATTAGTTATGCAATGCAGCCTATAAAGTATATAATTTACTTATAATGTACTTGGAAGTAATTGATTTTCAAGTACGTTTGGGCAATAAAGTATAAGTACATTTAATATTAGAATAAGTAAAAATTATAAATATTTTGTACTTAAGGCAAAGTCCAAGTGCCTGAGATATATATATATATATATATATATATATATATATATATATATATATATATATATATATATATAAATGTATTTATATACACACACACACACACACAAACATATATATATATCTATATATATATATATATATATATATATATATATGTGTGTGTGTGTGTGTGTGTGTGTGTGTGTGTGTGTGTGTGTGTGTGTATAAAATGATTTGTTATAGTACTAGAGACGAATATATAACAATTTATATAAAAACTGGATGACTTTTATATTATTTATGTAATATTTAATTTAACATTACTTCTGGCTGTCTAGAATTTGAAAATAAGAAGCATATACGTGGTTCACCCATCTGGAAATTGATTTTTGTCGCTGTGTTTGGAACTACTGAAGCGCGTAACATAATCTTTTTCGCTTATTGTATACCAGTGAATTTCGTTGTTATCCACAGATCTTTTGGTATTATTTTAATACAAATGGTTTCTTTACTCAGTGGTTACTAGATTTTTAACATTAGTATCCTGGTTATGTGTTTTTAAGGTTAGCTTTTATGCATTAAATGTGTCATTTCATTTGAAAATAAGATAAGAATATACTACTGCCTTTTAAAGAAGAAAACTATATACTAGGTCCATATGAATATAATTGTTAAATAACGAAATGAATTCTGTAAATATATTAAAACTTTGTGTCGGATATAACTATTCATGTGTACTGGATGCAGTGCTAGTAGTGCTAATTTGTATTTTATTTTTTTAGTCAATTTTCCTTGAGAGAGAGAGAGAGAGAGAGAGAGAGAGAGAGAGAGAGAGAGAGAGAGAGAGAGAGAGAGAGAGAGAGAGAGAGAGAGAGATACTAAGTATTTAATATTTTTTATTTGTTAGAATATTTTTCAGGGCTCCGTCAGATTTTTCCACGTGCCAGCATCTTGATTTAGTGTAAACATTTTTTATTAAGATATTGATATTTTCCTTTGTTCGGTTTGTATGGAACCTACTGTAGGCAAATCACTGATAATAGTAAAATAGTCGACAGAAAATTTCGAGAAAAGAAATAATTTTATTCATTGCTTTTTCTCCTGT
Source organism: Palaemon carinicauda (assembly GCF_036898095.1). NCBI lineage: Eukaryota > Metazoa > Arthropoda > Malacostraca > Decapoda > Palaemonidae > Palaemon > Palaemon carinicauda. Next base: position 91,179,831 of record NC_090728.1, read on the forward strand.
GGCGCCGACAAACACAGACGATTTAGAGGCAAATTGTCGAGGATTTTAATAATAAAAAAGGGGGTGGGGGCTTACGGATAAATTCAAAATGGATTTTTTCCATATGTATATAGATAAATTTTGCTTTGACGCTAGTGTCGTTAAATTGATATAAAGAAGAGAATGGAATTTCATATGGTATAAAAAAATAGGTATGTATACATGCACAAATTATATACATAACTATGTATATATATACTGTATAGCATGCGTATATAACTAGTAACGCATATTATATATATATATATATATATATATGTATTTACATATATATATAATATATATATATATTTATAATATATATATATATATATATATATAATATATGTATATGTATTATATATGTATTTATATATATATATATTATATATATAATATATATGTTTATATATATATATATATATATATATATATATATATATATATATATTGTTATGTTGCCCAACTTTATGAACAATAATAACAAGTGAATTAACCCTGCTTCCCAGGTCATAAACCTACCCTGGTCACAGACCTAGGCAGGTCACAGAACTAGCCGGTGGGAAAGACCTCCAGACCCTACTACCAAGGTCACAAAATCTAAAAGAAAATCACAAATAATTCCTTAGCTTATGATTGACACCAAAGTGTCTTTTTTTGTCTTAGCAATCTTTACAGTCGACTTACAGTAGAAAATGTGCTGGTCATTCCTAAAAGCTAACTCAGAATTGCACTTATGACACTTTAAACTTTGAGGGATAACACAATGAGCTTTTAGAAAATTGTTCACTACACTAGGTGTAACGTAATACTCACCGTGAAACTTGGCAATAGAATCTATATAGTCATAATGGCAGCTATTACTCTTTGTTACGTTGGGCTCCACAACACACACCCAACACTGCTACTAAATAACTGAGGAGTGTTCTTAAGAAAGCGGGGCATGTCGCATAACTACCTTCGTCACACTCAAGCTTACAAACAGGCCCAAACATGGCAAACATCGTCATATTGTTGGGGAAGGTAGGAGGAGGAGCTACTTACAAATGAATAAACAGGAGTAATTCCTTTGGTAGAAAAAAAGTGGAAGGATGGCTTGTGCGTAGGAAGTATAAAGTTATAATCACGCAACAAGCTATGCACAAACACATGAAAGGAGCAGATATGTCTGGTTTGTATGATGTAAACAAAAGTGAAATAAATATCTCAGGGAGTGAGGATACCCATATTTTGTGTAATTTTTCATGGATTTATGTGCCCAAAGAATAACCTATAGAAAAGATAAGGTTAGTTTTACCATTATCTATCGATTCGCCATTAAATTTTCCGCCTCCAAAACCCACGGTGTCCACTGAGTGGCCCCCATTACCATAGGATATATTAGGGGATATCTTATTAACTATTTATATGCCACAGTAATAAAGGTCATTTTCGAAGAAAACGGGTGTTTTTCTATTTATATCCCCAATTTTTTTATTAGTAAAGCTTTTCCCATGGTATTCCATAATAAAACCCAAAGAACATCAATTAAAGCCAAGGAGTTCTATTTAAGGTCTCCGTACCTAAAGCATTTGATAATCATGCTTAGATAATGAGCATGGCAGGTACGAATTGTATCTTAGAGCTAATACAATACTAACGGTAAAATAACCTATAAATATAATAAAACAAAGACTTGACTGACGTTCAAACAAGCCGTTAATGAGATGGAGTCACTGAAAGCAATTTCTCGAGTGAGGGACTTATTAAACCATAGATACGAAGACATGCCTGGAAACTCAAAATCCAGGAAGGAAGCCGCACTCTGAAATTCATTTTTGACTAAAAAGCCCACACCAACATATCTCGAGTGCCCACAATGCTCCTCAGTCAATCACAGCAATCATAGGGGAATAGAGTTGAATGCTCTAACGCAACAGCAAAAAACCCATGCCAACAATGTATTTTCGATTGTACCAGTGGACTTACTCAAAGACAGACAACCTACTCACTGCTGGCAATAACTCCAGTTTGTGTGTTGATCCCCGAAACCCTCTTTCCTGATCGATAAATGGAGAATAAGCAGTTTCATGACATTGAAAATTTCCAACAACCGCTTTCCCAAACTATCCAAAGCTAATTATTTTTGGGAGTCTAAACACTAAAATTTATTTTCTTATATTACATCTACCCCCCAAAAGGAAAGAATAAATAGTATATTTTTCATATAGAACTATGAATTGATAAAACCAAGGCTTGCCCAAAAACTCCTTAAGAAAATATTACCTTGGAGCAGCTTCTATTACACTCAAGGATTCTCTCACTGTACTAAAAGAAAAAAATTAATGTGCCATCACCACACATCTCCACCCAAGAAATCTTCGACGATGAATCTGGAATTACGCTCTCCTTTCCTTTAATATGTAGGATATTCAGATCGTAGGGTTGTGAAAACTGCCTCCATCATGTCAATCTTTTGATTATAGTTTCTGAAACGATTCAATTATTTTAATGGGTTATGGTCTGTATATATGGTTAATGGGGCAGAGGTACTTGTATATACTTCGAAAAGTTTTTTGGCTAAAATTAAACCCAAAGTTTCCTTCTCAGTTGTGGAATAATTCTTTTAAAAATCGTTCAACTTCTTTGAGTAAAAAGCAATAGGATGCTGCACCCCCTGGTAGTCATCCTTTAGCATTACTGCACCAATGCCAATATCACTGGCATTAACAGTGAGTATGAAAAGAATAAAGATATCCGGTGCTTTCAGAATAGGTGAAGTTGTCAAAACAGATTTTATCAAAAGCTTCTTGACACCGGACATCAATTTTGAAATCAGCCTTTTTCCTCAACAAATTCAAAAGTGATGCAACTATATCTGCAAAAATTTTCACAAACTTCCTATCATATCCAACAAGACCAAGATTTTTCATCAATCCCTTCTTATCTTTAGAAACTGAGAAGTATAAAATCAATTTGACATTGGAATCATCTGGAGCTACTTTCATTACCAGCTGCGTGTCCCAAATAAATTACCTTTGCTTTCCCAAATTCACATATACTTAAATTCATATTTAACAAAACTGGCTTTGGTTTTTCTACCATTTGACAAACATGGCAGGTGTTACATAATGCTTTAATATCAGAATGAATTCCAGGGCAATCAAAATGTTTAGTGACTTTGTGAAAAGTTTTGTTGATTTTGAAATGGCCATCACAGGGATTCTTGTGTGCCAAATGTAAAATAGAGGGTCAGTAGTTAGGGGGAACTACTATTTGGTAACACTCTCCATTCTTCACTGGCAACGATGTTAGGGGGCGCTAAATTCCCTCATTAACAAACCATCTTCAATATGATACCCCAACGGAATGCAGTCAATTTCTTTACTTGAAAAAGCCCTAGCAGCTATATGTGCTAGCTCTTGGTAATTTTCTTGATCTTTAATTAATTTCTCTCGGGATACAGCTAAAACCTTACCCTCTTCTGAACATTCACCAGATCTGGCCTGGAAACATTTAGAGAATTCAATCTTAAAATTCTTACTATCTTCCTCCTTCCTCAGTGCCTGTGTGACAGCGCACACAGGAAAAATACTAGGAAATTCTTCCTCCAAGCACTTGGTATGTGCACAAAACTGAGGATACTGAAGTAACCGTGGGTTACTGAAAACATTACCACGAATATCATTGGTTAATATCAAATCAACTCACTTTACGGGTATTTCATCAACAACGGCAACCCTGGCGGACCCTGTTGCATAATCACTCTCAAGAAATACAGGAGATTATTTATTTTGGGAAACCCTTAATTAACACCATCTCCTGACACTCAAACTTGAAACCATCAGCTAATGCCCTTTCCAAGATCAAGAGCTGCAGGGCCCTTGTATCTCAGATAATAACGCTTCCTTTTTTTACCTGTACTACTTCCTGTTCTTGTCGCTACACCACCATAGGACACAAATGGTTTATACCTCTCTGAATTAGACAATCAAGGGTTTTCTTTACTCTCACTTGAGGCATCAAATTTCTTGACATTTACCCTGCTTACCAAGATTACTGGTTTGTGTTCTCCTTTATTGTTCCTTAAAAGCCAAAAGTCTGCCTTTCTATGGCCCAGTTTTCCACAATTAAAACACTTTATTGGCATCCTCTGCTTGCTAGGCAAACTACTACCTTTCTTTACTGATGCTACAACACCTTTTAACTAAATCACTTGAACTTTAACTCTTACTCATACCACTCTTCAACTCCTTAAAATCCTCTTTGCTACTTCTATGCCTAGATAAACTTTGTTCCCCATGAAAAATGTTGCGCATCAATGAAACTTTCTACCTGAAGCTACTCCAAGTGTTCCTTCAAATCCTTAGATAAACAATTTTTAAACTTCCAACAAATTAGTTGTTTGAATCTCTCGAAGTAACCAATCTCTTTAAATCTCAACCAATGCTCAAGCTATTTAGCTCTTATCCGAGCAAAGTCTATATAAGTCTGATGTCCTGCCTTGCCAGGTCTACGAAATTTAACCTTTAAGCTTTGGGCACAAGTTTGTGTGCTTTGAGAATACACTTTTTCAATTCTTCATAGTTACCACATATCTCTTCAGACAAACTAGAAAATACCTCTTGAGCTCTACCTGTCAGTGAACACTGCAATAACATAGACCATGAGGTCTTAGGCCAGCCCATTCTTTTTGCTACCTTCTCGAAAGTTATAAGAGAATTAGTTACTTCATTTTCATGAAAAGGGGCACCCATCATTATGTATTCAGCTATATCAAAGCATCCACTACTTAGTCTCTGTTTTGCGTTAGTTTCTACCAACTTTAATTAGTCTTCCATTCTTTCACGCTCAAGTTCCCTCTCTTTTTCCCTCCCAGCTGCCTTTTCACACCCAATAGCTGCTCTTTCACGTTTAGCATCCATGTCCAACTCCTTTAGCCTAATTTTGAGTTTCAAAGTTTCTACGCTTTTGATCAAATCATCCTTTTTCATATTAGTAGTAAACCCTATGGCTAAATAATTGGCAATCAACACAAGTTCTTCTTTACAGAGACTTTGAAAAGCTGCCATCCCTGGCAAGGACAAAAAAAAAATCTCTTTGCGCCAAGGTCCACTTCTTGTTCTCTCATTTCAAACTTAGAGTCGCCCATGACCTCACAAACTCCAAGAAAATTAAATCACCACTTTATTTAAATTGGTTTTGCTTAACCTGTAAATCAGATCCCTGTCAGGCCCCCATATATGTTACATTGCCCAACTTAATAAACAATAATAACACGTGAATTGTAACAGTTTGAAATATAAACGGGAAAATTATTCAAAGAACAGCACTTAAAGCATTTAATAAATATGCTTAAATGATAAACATGCCAGGTATGAATTGTATCTTAGAGGTAATACAATATTAATGGAAAAAATAACCAATAAATATAATGAAAAAAGCTTAGCTGACTTTCAAACAAGCCTTCAAAGAGGACATGGAGTCACTGAAAGCAATTTCTAAGGTGAGAGGGTCTTCTTCAACCACAGATATGAAGACATGTCTAGAAACTCAAAATCCAGGAAGGAAGCCACACTCTGAAATTCATTTTTGACTAAACAGGCCACGCCAAAACTATCTCGAGGGCTGACAATACTCCTCAGACAATCACAACAATCATAGGGGAATGGAGTTGAACGCTCCAACACAACAGCAAAATCCGAATGTCAACAATGCATCTTTGAATGTATCAGTGGCCTTACCCAAAGACAGATACTCACTGCTGCCAATAAGTCCAGTCGTGGTGACGTGACCTCCAAAGCCTTTTTATCCAAATCGATATACAGGGAACAAGCGTTTTAATGACATTTTGAAAATTTTTAACTTTCTAAGAAAATTTTATTTTTCTTAACATACTTACCACGTCCCAAATAATTAGGAATGTACACTCTTATCGTCTTCTATCCGGCCAGAATTCCCCCCCCCCCCCAACAGGCCACCCCGAACCTCCCTTCTTACCTGTGCAAACCTGACCTCACGTTTACTCAAAAATGTCCCAGGGTGACATTTCGGTCGACCTTCTCAGGTCGCCATTAGCCATTCTTTCTCTGGCCGTGTTGAAATACACACATCCTCGTCTCGCTTGCATTCGTCAGAGTTTTTCCTGTTCTGAGTGCATTTCTCGTTAGATTTCGTGGTCCTCGATTTCCATCATGGAATCTGTGTGAGTACAACGTTGTTGCCCAGGTGTTACTGGTAAGCTGTGTACTGCTTTTTTGTCCCACATGGAAGTCTATGTATGGCATTTATAGAATGTGAGAAAGCTTTTGATTCTGTCAAAACATCACCAGTTATGAAAGCCCTTCAAAAAACAAGGAAAAAAGAATCTTATGTTAGAACACTAGAAGATGTCTATACATGAAGTACAACAGTCCTAAAATCCATAAAGATAGTGAGAAAGTTCCAATTGAGAAAAGAGTTAGTCAGGGAGATCCATCTCTCCTAAATTATTTACAGCATATCTAGAAGAAGTTTTTAAGAATTTAGATTGAGAAAATATAGGAATTAATATTACTGGGGAATACCTTAACAACTTAAGATTTTCAGATGACATGGTTGTGTTTAGTTTACAATAATGATAGAAGATTTGTATGGAGAAAGCAGAAAGGTAGGGCTGAAAATGAATGTGAGTAAAACTAAGATAATGTTCAATGGAAATGCAAAGAGACAACAAATAAGAGTTATGGATGAGCCTTTAGTGATTGTTAATGAATGTACTTACTAAAGACAGACAGTAAATGTTTCCTCGGAACACGAGACCGAAATTAAAAGAAGGATAAGCACGGGAAGGAGAACATTTGGTAAACAAAATGAGATTAGGAAATGTAAAATTCCACTTTCTCTAAAAAGAAAAGCATTTAATGAGATGGTCCTACCAGTATTAACTTATGCACTAGAAACATGGAGCCTTACTAAAGCCTTAGAACATAAGCTAGTTACAACTCAAAGAGCTATGGAAAGAATAATTATGGGAATAACACTAAGAGACAGAAAAAAAGCAACATGGATTCAAGAACAAACTTAAGTAAAGGATATTCTAACAACATGTAAGAAAAAGATCTGGACATGGGTAGGATATATATTGAGAAGGACAGACAATAGATGGACATTAAGAATAACAAAATGGGTCCCTAGAGATTGTAGAAGAAGCAGGGGAAGGAAGAGAAGATGATGGATAGACGAACTAAGGAGGTGTGTTGGGACTGGCACAGAAAGACCATACACAGACAGAAGGGGAAAGACATGTCTGAGGCTTTTGTTCTGCAGTTGACATATACCGTATATATATATATATATATATATATATATATATATATATATATATATATATCTATATATATATATATATATATATATATATATATATATCATCATCATCATCATCATCATCATCACCATCCTCATCATCATTATCTCCTCCCACACCCATTGACACAAAGGGGCTCAGTTAGATTTTGCCAGTCGTCTCTATCTTGAGCTTTCAATTCAATATTTCTTCATTCATCATCTTCTACTTCGTGCATCATAATCCTCAGCCATGTAGGCCTAGGTCTTCCAACTCTTCTAGTGCCTTGTGGAGTCCAGCTGAACGTTTGGTGAACTAATCTCTCTTGGGGAGTGCGAAGAGCATCCCCAAACCATCTCCATCTACTTCTCATCATGATCTCATCCACATACGGTACTCGAGTAATCTCTCTTATAGTATCATTACTAATCCTATCCCGCCATTTAATTCCTAATCTTATTCTGAGGGCTTTGTTCTTAAATCTACTAAATCTATTGGAGATTCTTTCATTGTCATACCTTGACTCATGTCCATATAGTAACACTGATCTCATTAAATTAATATATAGGCTGATTTGTATACGT
>NC_090728.1:91192738-91195238 GCF_036898095.1 Palaemon carinicauda
ATTGGTCAGCGAGAGTGAATGGTTGGGTCTATGGCAATGATGGGCACGAGCTCAGGCTTCGGGCTCAAGTCTGGCATTCAACACTATTATGAATATTGAAGAATCGAACTCATGTTGGAGAATGGATGGGCCCGATTGTGTGTGGTAGTTTAAAATGTTCTGAATCTAATAGAAGATTTGGGTCTTAGGATATGTAAGTAAAAGGTAAATACTCAATCTTGAATTGTTCTTAAATACGCTAGGGACTTTAAGAAATGGATGTGAGCATCAGTATTAAACTTAACCCTCAGATTATCGCCATATATTCGTATTCTTGATTTTTTACGAGTGACTTGAGGGAATTTTTATAATGAACAATTATATTTGATGATGTATCAGGTGACGATTAGGGAGGTTTTTTTTTGGGGGGGGGGGGATCGGTAAGGGTAAGGTTTACGGTATTGCATAGTTTATTTTCACATTCGGTGATTCAGGTATAACATTTGATGTCAACAACAACTGTTTTGATGACTGTTACCCCTTTTCCATTATTGCATGCAGGAGGCTCATGGTCCTATTGGCTACGTGACTTGTACAGTAATTGATCGTTTGAGTCTTACTATAAGCAGGAAAAGAACGTGACCACACTTTGAAAAGTAGTGATGTTCATTCAAGCTTCTCTTTTGGCTTCGTAAGGATAAACTTTGTACTTGAGTTTTCATTGTTTCTGCATGAATTGTAATGTTTTGCCGATTATAGTTGAATATGTACAGCATTCCTTTGTTAGAGAGAGTGGTTTGATGTAAGAAGACACCCAAACCATTTTAGGTCATCAGTTGTTACAAAGAATGTTATGAAGTTTTTAAGTTAATTTAAATAAATACGTAATGTTCTATTCGTCTGATTGTCCGATTTACTATCATATCGGCATAAGTTGATTTCAGTAGTTGATGGCGTCTTCCTTGCTGTAGGTTCTTTTTCCAAAACATAATGACCCTTAAAAAATTAAATTTCCACATTGAGGAAGGAAGCCTAAAACGGCAGGGATGGTAGGTTTACATTTTCTCTACTAATAGGGGGTCCACATACCACGGTTCCGGGTAATGGTCCAAGAGATATTAGCATCTATCTAGATCCTTTATGTGAGAAATGACGAAACCCTATGCTGACATCAGAGTGCCGACATGTTTATTTTAAGAGGAAGCCAGTGTTTTTATTTCGATGGCTTACCTACTAAAGATGTCCAAAATTATCTAAAACTTATCGAAATTTTTACATTCAAAGTACGAAAATCAAAATTATTAAAAAATTGAAATGAAAAAACTCCGAAAATTTAACAACGCAGTAGCGTGAACTTTCTTTTCGACTTAATCTTTAGGATTAAAACTTTTGTACACAATGGCTGTCCGACACGTGGACAATGCTGTAAACATACATATCTATTGTGGAGAAATCCTTATTATTATTATTATTATTATTATTATTATTATTATTATTATTATTATTATTATTATTATTATTATTAGCTAAGCTACAACCATATTTCGAAGAGCAAGATGCTATAAGCCCAAGGGCTCAAACAGTGAAAAATAGCCCAGAGAAGAAAGGAAATAAGGAAATAGATAAATGATATAAAAAGTAATAATCAATTTAAATAAAATATTTTAAAAACCCTAACAACATTAAAACAGATATTTCATATTTAAACTATAAAAGGACTTATGTCAGCCTGATCAACATAAAAATATTTTCTGCAAGTTTGAGCTTTGAAGTTCTGATTCGACTACCCGATTAGGAAGATCATTCCACAACTTGGTCACAGCTGGAATAAAACTTCTAGAGTACTGTGTAGTATTGAGCCTCATGATGGAGAAGGCCTGACTATTAGAATTAACTGCATGCCTAGTATTACGAACAGGATAGAATTGTCCAGGGAGATCTGAATGTAAAGGATGGTCAGAATAGCTACATAGTTGAACATGGTGAACAATAATGCTCTTAAGCATTAGTCTGCAGCCTAGGGAACACTTTAGGGATCTGCAGGGAGAAATTATAAGGAGAGTAAGTGTGAATTAATTTTGCTTTTTGTAAATGACAAATGTATTTCTTGATAAGAGGTGGGCTTACTATTTAAAAAAAAAAAATGAAAAAAGACAATAATTGAAAAATTTAATCTTGTATTAAAAGACAATGGTACTGAAAGGGGTATGGCACTATGAATGGACAGCCATTACTCAATTGAAAAGATTTACAAGATTCAAGTTAAATGAAGTGCATCTAACTTACGCATTATTTCTTACGGTTGCCTTAGCGCAAGAGCCCGTGGCCTGCACCTTCAGTGCAGGTCGTTCTAATGCTTGGCTGCCTGCCTGTACATTGTCCTCATGACTGTATGTGCGCATGAATTGCAGATGGACTTGTTCATTAGGAGAGAAGATCTTGTATATTTGTGATGCAAAAAGCAATCAAATGACCTTTCATATATGGTAGTGGTAATTAAAGGAATATTTACAGTATTATC
>NC_090728.1:91200238-91202738 GCF_036898095.1 Palaemon carinicauda
TCAGTAGCTCAGGTTCCTGCATTCTGTGGCCCATAGAATCTTTGGATGAGTGAAAAATATGTGATATCTTGATGGTGGCCTGTTATAAACCCCGCTCGCTCTCTCCCCTCAATTTTACTCTAATGACGTCACAGCTTTAAAAAGGTTATGAATTCAATGTAGTTTGATTGGATTTAATTTGCTTAGTTGACTTAAACTATTAAGGATTCCATTCAGATAGCCTATGAACTAATGAATTAAAAAAAAGGTCACATGGCCCCATTAGAATTCAGTAAATAGCAGTGAGAAACAGAACAGGAGGAAAATTCGACTGAAGTGCTTAAAATATAATTAGATATCAGTAGGGCATCTTTTTTTCTAAAGAAAAAAAAATCTTGATAAAAATTTTAATATGCGTGTCAGTAGCTTTGTATATAATTTTATGTACCGAATCAAACAGGGGTCTCGTATTATTATTATTATTATTATTATTATTATTATTATTATTACCTGCTAAGCTACAACCCTAGTTGGAAAAGCAGGATGCTATAATCCTGGGACCTCCAACAGGGAAAATAGCCCATTGAGGAAAGGAAACAAGTAAAAATAAAATATTTTAAGAACAGTAACATTAAAATAAATATTTCCTATACAAACTATGAAAACTTTAACAAAACAAGTGGAAGAGAAATAAGATAGAATAGTTTGCCCGAGTGTACCCTCAAGCAAGAGAACTCTAACCCAAGACAGTGGGAAACCACGATACAGAGGCTATGGTACTACCGAAGACTAGAGAACAATGGTTTTATTTTGGAGTGTCCTTCTCCTAGAAGAGCTGCTTACCATAGCTAAAAAGTCTCCTCTACCCTTACCAAGAGGAAAGTGGCCACTGAACTATTACAGTGCAGTGTTTAACCCCTTGAGAGAAGAAGAATTGTTTGGTAATCTCAGTGCTGTCAGGTGTATGGGGATAGAGGAGAAGCTGTAAAGAATGGGCCAGACCATTCGGTGTATGTGTAGGGAAAGGGAAAGTGAACCGTAACCAGAGAGAATGATCCAATTTAGCACTGCAAGTTTTTTAAAGTGTATGCGTAGACATACTTAATAATTAGATGAATAGAATAGTTTACTTAGTTAATCCTCTTTCCGGTGTCCGAATAACCATGCAAAGTAATGATTGACAATTTTTTGGCATAATTTACAATTTACGTGAATGTCTTTGTTGTTATTTGTATATATATCCTGTAATGGTTTTAAAGCGTATTATAAACTTATGAGCATTATTGTTTGTTCCACCATGCTTAACTATGTAACTAAGGATTTCTCTTCAATAGATATGTATATTTACTGCGTTGCCCACCTGTCTGGCACCTATTGTGTTTAAGAGCTATAATCTTAAGGAGGAAGTCGAAAATAAACTTCAAACTGCTGAGTGGTTTAATTTTCGCAGTTTTTTATTTGTCATTTGCTTTTGAATAACTTGTAATTTCATGGCTTTGAATGTAAAAATTATGATAATAAGTTTTCTGATGTTTTGTTGTGAGTCAACCAATTTGGAGGTAGCCTTATACTTAGGTGTTTTACAATTAAATTTTCCTCTTCATATATATGGTCATTTTGTGGATTTTGCTTGGCAATTTAAGGTAATTTTGAAGAGCAAATTGTTTTCGTTGTATACCTCGGGCAAGGACTCGAAAACCCTTTGGATTCCATGCAAGTAACAACCTTGATTTGATGGTTGATCTTGCTTCCATGAAATTGCCGGAATTTGTGAAAGGTGTGATGTGGTAAAACGGGGAGAACTGGAATTGATGCCTTCATTGATATGTTAACGTCTTAACATCTTACCCTTAGGGAGTTTTTTCCACGCGGCAGCCCGATATTCATTTCTGACTGTTCAACAAACTTATAATTCGGGGATGGTGTAATTGGTCAGGGACCACTTCGTCTGTTTGTATGAACTGACAGTAAGTATATGATATGTCTCCCAGACATCCAACTTTCTCGACCTCTTTTGACGTGGTAGTATTTGATCACGTGTATCTGGACCGTGTATTTGATATGTTGATGTGGGATCTGTCGTTTATCTTTTTCTAATATAGCACACTTCGTGTTTTGATTTTGATTACATTATATTGATGATTGCTTATGTGTTCTTCGTATACTATATTTACTTACTTGAAAAAAATCCCTTATCCTTATTTACTATCATATCCTACAATCGGAAAAATAAAGGGAAAATATTCATATCATCTTGCGTTGAATATGGATTAATCGTGTAAATATCTGAGAATAGTCTGTTTTATAAAAAGTCATTAGTCGTAATTTCAGCTATGAGTAGCGGTGGGTAATTATTTTTGTTCGCTCAGCGTCTCATTATCTTATATATTTAAGAATAATGAACGGCAGTGCTTTTCAAACTATAATTATAATATACACGAAATTCTTTTAATATTGTAAGATGTTCTTAGCATGATGAAATGTTCAACTTTTAATGAAGTCTGTAAGGATCCGCGAATGT
>NC_090728.1:91207738-91232738 GCF_036898095.1 Palaemon carinicauda
GAGAGAAAGAAGAAGTCTTCAAGATTCTTGTTTTGAAGACTTCTTTCTTTTAAGAAGAAAGGGATCAACGACTAGTGGAATCAGGAAGGCAGTTATGAAAAGCAAAACAAGAATCTTGAAGACTTCTTCTTTCTCTCCATGAGGAAGAAGAAGTCTTCACGATTCTTGTTTTGAAGACTTCTTCTTCCTCAGGGAGAGAAAGAAGTCTTCAAGATTCTTGTTTTGAAGACTTCTTTCTTCTAAGACGAAAAGGATCAACGACAAGTGGAAAAAGGAAGGCAGTCATGAAAAGCAAAACAAGAATCTTGAAGACTAATAACTGATTTATTTGAAAGGATTCGGACAGAAAATACATGAAGAAGAGGGATACAGAAAGGAGAACGGGAGAGAAAAAATGAAGTATCCGAAAAGGAGAACTAGTTATTATTTGTTGATCAGTTTACGATTGTGCGGATTTGAAATGAGTAAGTATAGCCCCTAATGTCGAAGATCCAAAAATAAAGATTGTGCAGAATAAGGCGGAAACTTCACAGAATTAGAGAATATTGAAGAACCAAATCCGAAATAGTTTTCAAAATTCTCCCAACTCGTTGTTCAACTCCAATTGGTTTTTCTTCATCAATAGGAAAGTTGAATGGTTTCCTATCAGAGCACCAAAAGATTCTAGGTCTCTGTTAGGAAAAATATGGAATACCGGTGCATTTCCAAGTCAGATTCAAATTGTCATTCGTCTTGAGCAGGAATGTTAGAAAAGAAAAAAAAGATGGTTTTAATCGTTTTATTGATCAAACCAAATTTGCAAGTTTTTATCACCGACTTGCCTCTGAGGCCACGAAAAAGGAAACAATATTTGGGTGATGCAGAAAATGCTTTGGTGAACTTCAAGAGAATTATTGATTCTGCGACTTTGGAAGAAAACCAAAATACATCCTCTACAAGAAATCAACGACAAGTGGAATCAGGAAGGCAGTTATGAAAAGCTAAACAAGAATCTTCAAGACTAATAATGGATTCATTTGAAAGGACTCGGACAGAAAATATAGGAGAGGGAGACAGGAAGGAGAACGGGAGAGAAGAAATAAAGAATCCGAAAAGGAGAACTAGTTATTATTTGTTGATCGCTTTACGATTGTGCGGATTTGAAATGAGAAATGAGATGTTCGTCAGAAGAAATTCGGCCAAGAAGCGCAACGGCAGGAGGAGAGGAACTAGCCAAACGAATACTCTGAGGAAAGAGTTTGTTGCCCTTCATCAGGACCCCTAAAAGATTGATCCGCTATCGGGACGTCAAAACGAAAGTTAGCTTACGGGAAGAGTAGGAACGGGATACCTTCACACGCGTGCACGAGTGTGTATGTGTGTGTTTGCTGGGTATTATTTTCTTACCTGTTACTATGTTGCTAATTTCTATGATAAATTAATTCATGGGGGAATAAAACATTAAAGGGGATTTCGTATAATTACGTTTTGATATAGCTGACCATAACAGACAGTAAGTAGAGTATTGAGAAACTAGGTCTTCCTCATTCCAGTTTACCTATGGAATTAAGACACTCTTCATGGATGTTGATGCTTAAGGAGGTGTAGACCCAAATGCTATTTTTCCTTCGTTTTTTATAAAGACCACTGATTTCTTAGCTCTTAAGTTGTCTGCTATTTTCTTCAAGTTATCAAATAATATATATGTATATATATATATATATATATATATATATATATAAATATATATATATATATATATATATATATATTTATATATATATATATATATATATATATATATATATATATATATATATACTGTATATATATATATATATATATATATATACTGTATATATATATGTACATATATATATATATATATATATATATATGTGTGTGTGTGTGTGTGTGTATATATATATATGTATATATATACTGTATATATATATATGTATATATATAATGTATATATATACATATATATATATATATATATATATATATATATATATATATATATATATATATGTATATATATACATATGTATATATATATATATATATATATACATATATATATATATCATATATATGTATATATATATATATATATATATATATATATATATATATATATATATATATGTTTATTTATTTATTCATTCATTATAGTCACGAAAGGAGAACTGAGTTTATGTTTTCATTTTTCCTTTCGTAGCTATAATACTTGATTATTTTATGCTCATCGCGTGTTAGCTTTTGTGATTTCTACACACACACGCGCACACAAACATACACACACGTACACACACACACACACACACACACATATATATATATATATATTATATACATATATATATATGTATATATACATATATATACCTATATATAATGATAAATTTTGCACATTTAGACGTGTTTTTCGAATTTATATAAGCCTTAATATCTGGATTCTCTCTATACCTGGGGATCAGAGAACCAAGGGGGAATCAACCAAAGAGATAATAACTTCTGGTCGGCCGGGGAATCGAACCGTGGTCCGAGAAACTGGCACGAAAATTGGTATTACACGCACATGCACACACACACACATATATATATATATATATATATATATATATATATATATATATATATATATATATATATATATATACTGTATATATGTATATATATATATATATATATATATATATATATATATATATATATATAAAATGTGTGTGTTTTGTATTTACAGTGGATATTTGAGACGTCATATGATAATAAAGTATTGGAATATAGCAACTTAATTTGTAACTTTTGTATGCTTTTGCTAACAATGACAGTCCCTTACAGTCTTTGGTTCGCTAAGGATGGAGAAGGCTCCGCCCATTTCATAGCAGTAGTAAGAAGAGCAATACCTTGTCTGTTTTGTCATGGGAGCACTAGAGACATCTGACGAAAGATTTCACCAGAGTGTCGGCGTACTTTTGATTCTAACTGTACGTATCACGCTCCTGTGTCTTGTAGTTACCAAGTTTACCTCACCCATATAGAGTTCCAAGGTCAGTCCCACATGATAAAAACCACTTAACAATGTCTCCTGAAAAACGAATTATGCCTACGTTGACCCAAAGTTATTGATTTGATACTACATGTGGTTAGTCGAGTGTGATGGGTTGCACCTATGATGTAGAAGGTCATTGGGGGTAATTACCTTATCCCCAATGACCTCGAGGCTAACATTCTCCAGAGATAAAACTTTAAAGGGAAATGTAATTTAATGCGGTATATATGTATGTATTTGGGCTCATGCGTACGTGTTTCATATTTAATTGATATTTGCTATTAAATGATTTCTGTCCTGTTATTCATTGATGGCTTCTTTGACATTGCCTTAAACTCTGACAGTCTATTTTGAGCGTATTAAGTGTGCTACACATCTTTATCAAACGTTATCTTATTTAAGTAACTTATTAAACATGTTTGATTCGCTTGAACTGCACACTCTTAAAGAGTAATTAAGTCTAGTTCTAAAAATAAAAAAGTATCTGAATCGAAGTTAATAATTTTTCTATTTGAGGCATTTTAATAAAACTTTGCAGAGAGTTTAAACTTACAATAGACGGTTTCAAACACTCTAGAACGTCTTTTATACATTTCCGTGAGCTTATTAAGAAGAATTAATAAAATATTCACGAGATTTATAAGGTGTCGTTTATCAGATACTTATGAGTTGTTACACTTCAAAGAGGTTATTCATTTAGACTTCTCTTGAGTTTGTTTTTTATAACAAATTCGTTTTTCACATTCAGAATTTTTTTTTTATTCCTTAGGCGTTGATAGACTCTTCTAACTCTAAGTATTTTTGTTCAGATTATTTATTTATATATTAATAAAAAAACGAAGTGTATTAATAGAATCAAGTGTAATATGTATGTGATTTTTTCACAATTGCTAAAGAAAGAAAAAGAACTTGGTTAAAGTAATGTTTTAGGCTTCTCTTCTCTTTGCCCTGCTTAATTTGTTTTGCTTTATCGTATTTGTGAATTGTCTAATGATTTTTTTCTTAAATAAAAAATTTACTTTTTTTTTCTCTGTAATGTCTGTATTTGATAGAAGCTAATCCGTTTCTTTCTAGTACCTCTCTATTTTATTAAAACATTAGTTTACTTAATGGAATTTGGTTTCTATAAGAATTCATTCTGATTTTGACATAATCATCATCATCATCATTATATGATGATAATAGTAGTGATGAAGATGATGGGAAGAAACTTATTCTCTCTCTCTCTCTCTCTCTCTCTCTCTCTCTCTCTCTCTCTCTCTCTCTCTCTCTCTCTCTCTCTCCAACCGGTTAGAATATTAAGGCCTATTTTAGAAGTTTTTTAATTGAAAAATAAAGAAATCAATGTCCTTACAATTCTTTTTTTTCTACCTAGTGAAAAAATATAATTGATATATCCGGTAAATAGATTATTTTTCAAGTATTTAAATGTGGGATTCAGAATATCTCCTTTACATTTTTACTCTCTCTCGAGTTTACTCTCATAAATTTTTCCTTTTAACCGAATAAAAAGGCACAAAATCGTTTTTTTTCCCCGTCAACAAAAAGGGGATAAAAAATGCGCGTAATCCAATTTTACAAAATATTTTTGAAAAATGCTGCGCTGTGGAAAATTGTTTTGTTTATCTTCCCTCAAGAAATATAATGGGCGAGTGTGTATTTCTTTATTGGTCTAATTTCTCAATCGCTCGTTGATTTTATGGAACGTAGTAAAATGAATGAGCCACCTCTCCACGCATCCCCTTCATCCACGTGATTAGCTTAGTTATATCCATTCATTATTTTTCCTTTATTATGTGTTCTTCCTCTCCCTCCTTAATAGTTGTTGCCTTTGCCCAATTTGCTAAGCAAAGTCATTAATCAAGAAACCACGCCCACATATCTCTCTTCATATTTGTTGGGGATCGTCAGATCCTAAATTGTTTCGTGCGAGTTCTCCCTCGCTATCAGTTGGGTATCGTTTAGATGTAAAGAGCGTTTTGCGATAAATCCCACAATATCGCGCGATACTTCGATCTCTCTCTCTCTCTCTCTCTCTCTCTCTCTCTCTCTCTCTCTCTCTCTCTCTCTCTCTCTCTCTCTCTCTCTCTCTCTCTCATTTTTCTTAATTTTCTTCTCAATCATTTTTCTCGTATTCTCTCTCTCTCTCTCTCTCTCTCTCTCTCTCTCTCTCTCTCTCTCTCTCTCTCTCTCTCTCTCTCTCTCTCATTTTTCTTAATTTTCTTCTCAATCATTTTCCTCGTATTCTCTCTCTCTCTCTCTCTCTCTCTCTCTCTCTCTCTCTCTCTCTCTCTCTCTCTCTCTCTCTCTCTCTCTCTCTCATTATTTGATGACTCGGTTGATTTAAAATCAGATATCTTCTTATTTGCTATGAACCTTCTAATATGTAAAGCTGACGTAGAACATTTATATAATTGTATGTTATTCCTGAATACAAATTCCTTGGTTTTAGTGGCCATACTTTTAATTCTGAGTTATACGTGCCTTGTCTAATTGGATTTATTTGATTTAAAGCACAGTATCTTACTTTTGCATATTATTCGTTTCATGTCTAATCTGAAATAGGTTCGTATAGCGTAGTGTTTTATATTATTTCCGTCATCATAGGCATTTATTTTATACTAGTGTACGCGACCAGTCAAAAATTACGCCTTAATTTTTAGACATATGCCCATACACGCAGGAGTACAACCCTTCCCAAGTCCTCCCCCTTTCCAAACTACAACCCGCTGATTCGGGAATATGTGCGAGATTGTGGTCTCTGA
Source organism: Palaemon carinicauda (assembly GCF_036898095.1). Lineage (NCBI taxonomy): Eukaryota > Metazoa > Arthropoda > Malacostraca > Decapoda > Palaemonidae > Palaemon > Palaemon carinicauda. The sequence continues at coordinate 91,213,541 of NC_090728.1, forward strand.
GTGTACCTCTCTCGGTGTCCCCTCCCACCATGGTATGACTACTCCCTCTCCCCCCTGCCACTCAGCGTGACATGAATGAAATATATTTACATACATATCCAGACAATTCCTCTCTTTTTACTGTATAAGGGAGGATTATTGTCTCCTTTAAGCCCAATGCAAAAGTTTAGAGTGTAAGCGGGAAGAAAGAGAAAGAAGGAACATTAAAAGGATCAAAGTGTTACAAAAGTGATGCTATTATTGCTGCGATGGTCATTGTCTAACTTGAACCTTTTTCGGATGATGTATGAAAGATAATGTTTAATCTTGTAAGTGCTTCATGTAGTGCCCTTACGCATTGTCTATTCATCAAGTACTCACACAACCATTAAGTGATTGGCAATGACTATAATTCTAAAATAAGTATCCTTATATTTAGCTGCTATGAATTATTTTGATGGTTAGGTTTATTTTTCATGCAATACTTTTCCTTATTTTCATATCCAATATGTGAAATAATGCCCTTTAGGTGATTCTCTCGGCTATTGTATGTAGATATTTCATATCTTTGGTAGATTAGTTTGCATATATTTTAGATTTTTCAGTATCGACGTGGTATTTATTATTCTTTTATTTCAAGAATTTTTTAATGCTTCTCTGGAAAACGAATTGAGTGAAAAAAAAAATTAATTAGAGAATTTTTTTTCATTGAAGATGAAATTTCTATATAAATTCAGGCTACCTGTGTCACTTTACATAGTATATGAAGGGATTTTTAACTAATATTTTAAGCAACAATAAGACACTAATTTTCTGAAAAGAAAATATGCAGTTTTCATACTTGTCTATTTTGAGCGTGAGGAATGTTATTGCCCCCTTTTAAGTTTGTATTTTAACAACATTTCCGTTTAATTTTATGCCACTTCCTCTGTCTTTCCGCCATCCCATCGCCTCTCCGTATCTTACCTAACCCATTTGATCTTTCCCCGGATTTATTTGTTAGTACACCTTTACCTTCTGTTTGTTTCTGTTAATTTAGCAGAAAAAGGAGGTACGGATTCTGGCTTTTAAATTCAACTCTATTGTCCTGGTATTTCTTGCAATTTAAATTTACATTTTTTCGGTGTTTTTATATTGTTTTCTTTTATTTAGTTTCTTCTTATTCATTGAGGTATATACTATAATATCATAAAGTACATTTTTACTATATTGATAAAGAATTTACAAAAATTATTGATTTCCATATAGGGCTTTAGTTTTAATGGCTCATTTTCAAAAGTGTAGAGAAATTTCTGGAAAATAAGTTGAAAATTATTTTAAAGACAGAATCATGAAACTCCTTTGTATGTACTGATACACAATTGTTCAAGTATACTTCAACTTCCCTTTTTCCCGAAATTCGAGAAACGTTAGTATTGAAGTATTTATTGACGTTAACTAAAGTTTGAAGCTCTTGATTATGAGCAAACGTGCTTGTAATGCGCTAAGAATTTAAACATGAATATCCTGGTTGTGGTGTAACAGGAGTGCATATATTTAATTTCCCTATTCGTATTTTCTTTGGAATGGAGTAATACGGTCAGTGCACCTCATCTAATATACCGTAGGCATTAGTAAATAGTTTTTGGCATGTCCCTTCTACCCTTGGTTGTACTTTATAGCTTTCTACTTTTTTTCCATCCTGCTGTCAAACTTCTTCCAACTTTAATATCCTAGTGCAGCTACGAGATAACCCTTCCCCCTCCATTTATTCCACGGTGGTGAAAGGCCTCCGTGCCCCAGCCCCGGGCCACACATCCCTAATTTTATTTATCTATCCAACCTAGTTCTTATTAATGGTGTATGATATTCATTTATGCCAATTGAAATATTAAAAAAAAAAAAAACACCTACCCTATCGCCTACCCCTAACCACTTCGCACTTCCTGCCCCGGCAAAGAGGTCGCAACAGCTTCCATTCCCGTCGCTATGAGAACAAAAGAAGTTTCCAAATGCGTTTGTTCTATCTTCCTTTTAAAGGCGTCTCTCCTCGGAGTCTCTTGGGTGACAACATATCTGGCCTGGCAGAGACCCTCTCGACATCCCACCGACAACAATAGCTAGGGCCTCTTGTTTCGGCTAACACCTTGCCCCTCGCTCACCGTCTCTCCGGAGAGCCTCTCACGGAGAGATTGTGTTGACCGGAGAGGCGTAAGAGCCCTGAGGGAGGTGCTACACCCAAAAGGGGAAGAGGATAGGAGGGAAAAGAGATTGAAATAACGAGGGTGCGAATATCGAGAGCCCTATTAGGTTTCACTTCTCTAATAACGCCAAGATCATTTCAAGTATTTTTTATTTGGTTAAAATGAGCGACGAAAATGGGATTCACCTTTTTACCTATGTTTTTACAGATCTTGGCGAAGCACTTGTTTAGCAGAAAAGAATTGAATCTAAGATCTTTGGACAGTATTTTTATTTAATTTGAAATTTATTGTAAGATTGTTTAAAATCCCAGGCAGTTGAGTCATCTCCCTTCGTCACCTAAGGCAGTTTTGAAATAGATAAATTACTCACGTGAAATAATGACGGCTATGGGAGCACGAATGAGAGAGGGTGAGAGTGAGCAGTTATGTAGACAGCCAAAGAAGCAATGGAGAATTCGTTAAAAAAAAATTTCTCTTGAGGTATTAAAAACACTCAAATGTGAAAACGTGTGTGTATGTATGTATATGAATTTGGAATATTCATAAATATATCCCGTTTATACACTAATATTCATATTGTGTCCCAGGAGCAAAGTTAAAAATCGATTTTCACTTTTGATGTTTTGAAGACCATTTTGGATTTGTAGGTCTGATGATAAAATAGAGGAAAATGGCAGCAAAAAGCTTCTTTTTTATAATAATGTAGAAATATGAAATATTTAGCACAAAAAAACTCGCATTTAATTACTATTCATATAATATTTGTGAATAGAAAATATTATAAAAAAAAATGGTTATAATGAATTCTCCTGCTCATACTACTGTACTTGTGACCATTTTCATATTCTATAAAAAAGAATAGATCAGCATAAATAAATTATAGTATGGACACTCGACAACAAATAGATAATTTTTCAATTACTCATGTAAAATTATTTTATTTTGATAATATCTAAAATAAAGCTTTATTGAAAATATGAGTATCTGTTATGGATTGTAAAAATTAGACGCGTTTATTTCTAAAGAGGCTTGTGAAATAAAATTGTTTTATAAGTTTTAGCACAGAGGCCTGTCTCGTGGTTGAATAAATAAAAAATCTTAATCTGTTTTTTGTTTTTTTCTAGAATTGTTATTGAACCCCAATGAGGTCTAGGCCACTCTCGCTATACAGGTGATTGCATTCTCTTTTTCTCTTCTTTTTCAAAGTTTGTAAATTTGGTTATCCCCATACCACAACATTTATAATATATATATATATATATATATATATATATATATATATATATATATATATATATATATATATATATATATATATATATATATATATGCAGTATATCGTAAGTAATTTACATCCCACAATGCAATGTAACTGCAGTGAAAAAGAAAAACAAGATTAAATTCCACATTTATCATTCAACTGCTGAATCATGAAGATGATGCTATGCAGAAAGCTCTTGAGTCGAATGTTCAGCGAAGATATTAACCAAACAAACATAATTACCTTTTGTATATGACCGATAATGTTTTTCATACAAATACTGGATTAGTACGTGTAAAACAATGGTTTGGTTACATATTTTTTTCAGTTAAGCTGGGTAAGTGAAAGCCTGGTAATTGGGTTACGTGACGCTGCCATAATGAGTAATGGGTTCATGGTTTTTAAAGGGTAGGGGGATCTAATCTAGGTAGTAAACATTCGAACCCAAGTTATTATGCTCAGTAAAAGTTGAAATATTCCGTCGAGTCCAGCATTAAAGACAAATTGATAATCTGTGACACGGTACGCTTCCTTTATGAACTATGTAATTCAAACTGATGAATGTCGCGTTACGCAATCCTTTATACTTTTCCCACCTCATTATCACCTCGATGACAGGCACTTTTCCTGTCGGGAAAGAATGAAGAAAAAAAAAATGAAGAAGAAAGATTGTGTTCCTCACAATATTCTAATGATGTTCACATTATACCCAAGATGACCTCTCTTTCATGATTTTATGAACAACGATAAGATGGAGAAAGTGCCATGACATTCACTATTTAAGAGTGAAAAACCAGAGGCGTTCTTATCGAAAATGAACTCTAGATTTCTATGATTAAATTGTATTTTTCAAAGGGAAAGTTTCTCTGCGCATCAAAAAAAATATTGTCACAATTTTAAAGTGAACATGATTATAGTTTGCTCGGCATCATTGTTTTTTATTCATTAAAGATTAAAAAGCACGGATGTTTTCCATGAGAAAAATATCTTTTATGCATGTGGTCACAGAATTTATAAAAGAACCTAGAATGATAAAATGTTTCAGTACAAAAGGAAAAAATTTAAAATTGTTCAGGATTTTAGTTTTTCGCTGATGTACATTCGCATAGCAACATAAATCTCGATTTATTGCTATTTTGTTTTTAGTTTTATGATTCGCTGAAATTCATATTATTCTCCTATTAGATGACTTATTATCTAGATACTAACAACTTATTTTGCATAAGCCTTCCTCTCTCTCTCTCTCTCTCTCTCTCTCTCTCTCTCTCTCTCTCTCTCTCTCTCTCTCCCGTGGAGTTATGGAGTTTGGAACGATGATCTTGTTCGTATTAGTCTTATCTTATGTAACTTTATTTTCCCTGTTGTTCAAAACGCCTACATTTTGTATACTTTCGCTTTGTTCCTTTTGTAGGATTGCCATTTAACCAATGTTTTCAAACTTTCCCCTCTGCTACAATCTGTGTACCATGGTCTTCCCCAGCCTTGGGTTCGAGTTCCTTTGCTAATTATATAGATTTTACTTATTTTATTCATTATTTAATTATTCATAGATTAATGTGATTGATTAAGAATGTTCGCTGCCATAGCTCTCTTATTATTGTTTATTAGGCTTTTATTTTTTTTTAAGTGGTGTCATAAGTTTCCACTGTCCACAGATGTCGTTGTTTAGACTAAATCATTAGGTCTTGCACCAAAGCACCCCATACAAATATGGGATAAAGTATACGAATTGTTTCTTGTATTTTTTCACTATTCGGGAATATTCAGGCATAACTTCGCATTCGCATTTACTACTGATATATGAATGTTATTGTTGTTTTGAATTAAGCTGGCCTTATATTAGCGAGGAGTCTTACAACTGGAACAACCCGAAGGTGAAGATAAATCTCTGAAATATATAAGACATGTGATGATGGATGTAGGACGGATGTGGGCTATGCCATCACAAGGCCTTTCCTAAGGGTAATTTGTATTTGGTAAAAAGAGTTATAAGGTATAAGAGGTGTAGAGATCTACCTAAAATTAGTGCACGGTGCCAATTATGGGGTATGAAGTTGAATCCTAACAAAACTCAAAGTATGATTGTAGGTAGGCAGAGGTCAGTTGCTCCTGAACATCTGGATCTTTTAGTATTGATAATGTTTATTTAACTCTGTGTGACTCTTAGAATTTGGGGTGTAATTCTCGGCAACAAATTTACTTTTGAGAAATATTTTAGGTCTGTGTCTTATTCAATTGCACTAAAGAAATGCCTTATTGAGCAAGTCTTAAGATTTTCGGTGATCAATCTATTCTGAAGAAGTGTTTTAAATCTTTCATTCTACCTGGTTTTGAGTATTGTTCTCCTATCTGGTCTTCACCTGCTGATTCTGATCCTAATTTGTTGGACAGGAACTTACGGTCTAATAAATTGCTTATTCCTGCTCTAGTTATTAGTCTCGGGCACCGTCGTTCAAACAGTTCGTTATGCTTGTTGCTAAAGATTTTTCATAATTCTGATCACCATTTACATTCAGATCTTCTCGGACAGTTCAAGCCCGTTTGTGACGCTATTTATGCACTTAATTCTAATAGTCATGCCTTCTCCATCATGAGACTCAATACTGCACAGAATTCTAGAAGATTTCTTCCAGCTCTGCCAAGTTGTGGAATAATCACCTAATCGGGTAGTTGAATCAGTAGAACTTCAAAAGTTCAAACTTGCAGCAAATGTTTTTATGTTGAATAGGCTCACATATTGTAGTTTATAGATATGAAAGATATTTTTTGATATTGTTACTGTTCGTAAAATATTTTATTTTAGTTGTTTATTAATTTTCATACAGTTTATTTATTTCCTTATTTCCTTTCCTCTATCCGCTTTCTTTCCCAGTTGGAGCCCTTGTGCCTATAGTATCCTACTTTCCCAACTAGGGTTGTAGCTTAGCTAATAATAATAATAGTAATAATAATAATAATAATAATAATAATAATAATGATAATAATAATAATAATGATAATACCCCTGAACTCTTCAAACTAACAGACGAGACAAATGATTAATGATAACAGTTTATATTGTAGACTTCAAAATTACAGGATTTGTATTCTAGTTTGATTACGAAAAAATAGTCAGGGTAGTAGGCGGCAGTATTATTAATTACTATTGGAAACATCCCTGCCTGGTGATCTATCAGACCGAGGTTCAAGTCATGCTCAAACTCTATAGTTTTTTGTAGTTTCTGCAATCTCCCCATCCTTGTGAGCTAAGGATGGTGGTTTTGGGGGAACCTATAGACCCACCTGCTGAGTCATCAGCAGCCATTGGCTGGCTCTCCCTGGTCCTGGCCTAAGTGGAGACTGGGCTTGAGCGCGGATCATATGGCCAGTCCCAAGGGAAATAGTCCTGCTGGCTAGGTCATTGTTACTGTCCCTAGCCTCTGCCGTTCATGAGTGGCCTTTAAACATTTAAACCCACGTGATTTCTTACTATTAGATCCTTAACTCCTAATCCTTCTGTTATGTTTTGAGAACATCAATGAGTTTTTTTTTTTTTTTTTTTTTTTTTTTTTTTTTTTTTTTAAGATAACTAGTGCTTATTTTCTAGTTTTTATTCATAAAAAATTTTATTAAGTTCTTGAGGTATGAATGTTTTTACTGTGCCAGATTGTTTATATTATTTTATTCTTGAATATTTGTCATATTCAAAGATTTCAAGGCATAATGTGCTTCTTGGTCTTTTCTGAAAAACTCTCTTATCGAATGTGATTTTTATAATCATGCTTTAAGGCTTTGAAAATGTTTACCCCTGAATATTTGTAAATTCTAAAATTTCAGAACTGTGTCGTTTACGCTAGCGAGTTTTGACCTCTCGACGTATTTTTTCTAACTATTTCGAAGAGCCACATTTTTTTTTTTCTTAAATATTATTTGTTTTATTTTTAATTTTCGGAGTTTTCCTCCATGATTTAATATTTTTTTTTTCACTTGCCTCATCTTTTTTCGAAAAGATAATAGCTCAGTACTTATTTTTTAATCCAATTCAATTTTAATCAGCGGTTGTTAATGCACTTTTGAACTTAAATTATTTGAAGCACACTTATGATTTATCTTTTAGATGTTCACTTTACCCAAGGAAAGTGTATTTTACAAAATCAAGATTTAACTAAGAATTTCTTGTGGTCCCAATATTCTAATTGGACATGCCAATGTCAGATGCGGGAAGTGGTCAGTTGCAAGAAGTAAATTTCAACTGATTTTTTTAAAAAATCGTTCTCCCAATGACTCCCCTTCAGTCTGTTTGTCGCGCCAATGTAAAAGTACGACTTCCCCCCACAAGCCATCTCAACTTTGAGTTTGCATACAATGCATTTTCCCTCTGCTGTGTAACTAAGAAGGGCATCTTTAATCCAAAGGGATGACACTTCTGAGACAACTCTGAAGTACGTACCATTTATCCCCTTCCTTTTTTATTCTAGAAACTTTCTTAAGGCCTCTCCAAGTTTAGAGAAAAGTCAGTGTTAATCTGGCACGTCTTTTGGAAGAGGAGGAGGGGGAAAGATCGTTTGTTTTGATGGAGGAGGGGGTTGTTTAACTTTGCCGTCTGGGATGATCAATTCTCCTCTTGTTTGAACTTTGCCGTCAACGATGGATCCTTCATTTGCAACATTAGAGGTTTCGATCCTCCCGAACACTCGAGACTTCCACTTGGTCGTTCCACACCACACTATTATTGTAACCATTAGTGTCCTTGGGACATAGCAAGTGTCCTACTCCATCTTCACAACGAGGCCTTCTTCAACAGTTGATATACTATGTCTACGCACTTCGAACATCAAAGCAAATTGAAACAATGGCGGAGAGGGGAGGGAGAAGAAGACTTCGAGTCCCTTGCAGCATCTTTTGTCGCAAGGAAACGTTGCTGGGGAGGATCGTTTCTAGTGGTTGCACGAGTTCACCGTTCAGACTTGTTCTTCCGTTTGTTTACTTGTTTTCTGGAGGCTTACATTTTAAGCCTATTCAAGAAATTCGAACATGGTAGCATGTAAATGCTCATATACTTACGTAAATCATGCTTACCCAAACACATATACAATCATGTATATAGGTATGTGGTCTCTGTGCGTGTATATGTGTATGTATATATGATTCCAATGGTCCCATGAACTCAAAACTCTGTTCTTTGATAGTTTACGATACGCTTTACTCCTAAACCTGGAATTGGAATTTGAAAATAAAATATATATCCTCCACGCAAATAATTCTTACCTACCATAAAAGAAAGCGCAATCTTGTTCTTAAACGCTCACGACTTCTTTACAGATGTGAGTTGTTATTATTATTATTATTATTATTATTATTATTATTATTATTATTATTATTATTATTATTAGATAAGCTACAACCCTATTTGGAAAAGCAGGAGGCTATAAGCCCAAGGGCTCCAAAAGGGAAAATAGCTCAGTGAAGATAGGAAGCAAGGAAATAAATACACAAAGAGAAGTAATGAAAATGAAAATAAAATATTTTAAGAACAGTAACAACATTAAACTAGACCTTTCATATGTAATCTATAAAAACTTTAAAAAAAGGGAAAGATAAATAAGAAATCTGTATCCGAGTGTACCCTCAACCAAGAGAACTCTACCCCAAGACAATTGAATACCACCGTCCAGAGACTATGGCACTACTCATGAATAGAGAACAATGGTTTGATTTTGGAGTGTCCTTCTCCTAGAAGAGCTACCTACCATAGCAGAAGAGTCTTTTCTACCTTTACCAAGAGGAAGGTAGTCACTGAAAAATTACAGTGCAGTAGTTAACCTATTGAGCAAAGAAAAATTGTTTGGTAATGTCTATGATATCAGGTGTTTGATGACAGAGGAAAACGTGGAGAGAATAGGCCAGACTATCGGTGTATGTGTAGGCAAAGGAAGAGTGAGCCGTAACAAGAGAGAGAGAGGGATCCAGTGTAGTACTACCTGGACCCAATAACTCTCTAGTGGAAGTATCTCAACGGGTAGCTGTTGCCTTGGGCAACCTACCATCAATTCATATGGACTTGCTTCCTTATTCACGCTTTTGTGTCTTAAATCTGGATATTTATTAGCACTTTCTTTTATTATTAAATGATAACCAAAATGTGTCTCGAAGAACCCTCGTTTTAATCTACACAATAGGGAAATATATGATGAATGAGCCAAAAAAATATATTTACATATCCCATTCAAAGTTATCAGATAGGCTTATCTAGACATAAATCTTGATAGCTTTCACAGGTAGTGGATCTTCCTGAGTTTAGAAAGGTTTTATTTTTGTATCTGAGATTTTGTTCCTCTGAATAATCATCTAACCCATTGTTAACTTTCATTTTAATTCGTATGTTGCGCGTAGAGTACTTTTACCTTTATAAGTGTGTGTTCATATAATTAACGTATTTAACATCTCTAACTTTAGCTGTGAATTACCGGAAACCTACATCATAGAAATAGGACTTTTTTTATATTGAACTTTATTTCGTAATGGAGATAGCCCGTTCTGATTTCCTATCTGCAGAAATTTAATGCTATAAGCAATTGCGCTATTTACAGTTTTATTTTCCTTTATTCCTGGATAAAAGGGAAATCATTTGGCATGGCAGTTTAAAAGCACCTGTTTTGGCTCTCAGGATTCCATTAAAATTATTTTATTCTCCAAAGGGATGCTCGAAACTTGCTATATTTTCATCTCTCTCTCTCTCTCTCTCTCTCTCTCTCTCTCTCTCTCTCTCTCTCTCTCTCTCTCTCTCTCTCCGCATTCATCTCATATGTACTTTCAAGTTTAGTAGTTGGAAATCTTATCAATTGATAAGTTTCTGATTTTATTCTTGAGGTAAACTAACGCAACTGTAAGGAACTTTGCAGACTAAATCACAGTTTTAGTTTTGCGCAAACAGTAACACTTAGCGACTTACAACTTATGTAAGGTGTTCTAGGCAAGTAATTTCCTACCGGAGACCTAGCGCTTCTTAAGAAATACCGAAAGTATTGGGAGTAGTTTTTTTTTTTTTTTTTTTTTTTTTTTTTTTTTTTTTTTACTTGGATATCTTTGTCTTTGGTGGCGATGAAAAAATCCAATGTCTAAAATGCATTTTAGTTAAAAAAAAAAAAAACTTTTGAGACTTCCGTCCGTACAATTCTAGAGGGCAAAGATTAAACTCCTCCCCCCTCTGTCTTTCTCTACATTCTTGTCTGTGTGTAAACTAATTGAATAATTTTCAATTGACATCCATTCACTAATTGATAATATTGGAGAATTTTTTTATTCTAAAGGAAAGGGGGAAAAGACAGGGCAGAAAAAAAAAATAGGTGTCAGGGACGAAATTTCATAGCTTAAGACTTAGGAGTATAGCAAAAGAATCTGCCACTGAACTGACCATTCCGATGTTTGCTGATATCCGAATGATTTTGTCTGCTTTCAACTTTCAGTTCAAGTGGTGCATCAGTTAGGAGGCGCTGTAGTAGAGTATTCATTTTTTGTTACAAATCATGTACAAGATGCAATATATGCCCGAAATTCCTCCGTGAAGCCAAGGTATATTGTCTAAGGTGTTCAAAAGCCTTAATGGAGACAGATTAGTCGACCCTGTCGTTGTACGCAAAAAGTGGCGAGAATATTTTGAAGACCTTAAAAGGATGATGAGCTCTGGGATGAGTAGGGAAAGAGGGATGAAAAGAGAGATAAGCGCAAGGTTGAAAGATGAGTTGTTGGGCAAAGAACTTGAGGAGGCTACTCAAGATGAATGGAGAAGCAGAGTTTAAAGAAGTAATTGGGATTTTAAGTATTTTTCGAATAATTAATATTTTTCAAGCCTTCTTTTCAGTCGAAGTTATAACAAGTGAGGTAGTGGAAGAAGAATTAGAACGATGAAAAATAACATGTGTTAATTATGCATATATTTCCCCATTTTAATTTTTTTCAAATTGCTTTCCCTCTTCTTATATTTCGTAAAGATACATAAATATAAGATTATTTCTGTAATTGCAAATATTCATGTGGTATTCACGTTTTATACATTTTCAGAAACTGGTGGAAAGAATAAAGATAATGTTCTTAGCCTTCTTCATATTGTGCAAGGAAGGGGTGTGTTCGTTTAATTATATCCCTGAAGCATAATAACGCTAATTGATAGGTGTGCTGACCGATAATTACGCGTTCCGATCAAAGAGATGTGTGTACCGGCTCGTTAAGCTAAGATAATGACGAGGCTACAGACTCTAATGATTTGGTCGTCTGAAGCGTTGGTGGGATATCGTCACTTACATCAGGAAAATCTGTTTGTTGTAAAGCGTGATGAAGAGAATAACTGGATACCCATCTTCTTCTGATGGTAATAAAGCATTCAAGCTCTGATTGAAGTTTATAACTTCTGTATAACTTATTGTATTTATGGTGATTTTAAAATTTTTAACAAATATATAGCTAATTGTGTAACTATTTATATAACTGATGGTTTTGCATATATGGAATTGGCTAGTACAGTGGTAACGTGTTCGAATAGCATTCGTATGGCAGCAGATCGATCCCCGCCCGGAACCGTGAGTTTAAGTTGTTTACTGGGGAGGCCACTGCTGTGGTTAGGTACTACAGTGACGGGGTTAGCCTTGCCAGGCTGACGTTCTGGTGAACATCTATTCTGATGAAACTGGAGCTGAAACCAGACACCTTACACCTATGAACGTCATTTTTTTCGGCTGGAGGAGGTGGTGCCAGCATCACCTTCATGATTTTCCGTAAGAATTTATGGCGTGAGGTTGCTTGCCTCTCTTCCTGCCTCATGGATGTGTAAGGTGTTTATGTGCAGACAACGCTTCTCAGTTGGGTGGTCACATATCCAAGTACTAACCCAACGGTGCTTAACTTGGCTGATTTAATACTCTTTACAAAAATAAAGTGAATTCGACAATAGAGAGGGTAATACCCTATATGGTTCAATATTGGAACATCTATCTGGATGATGGATTTTGGGGTCCTCTCTCTCTCTCTCTCTCTCTCTCTCTCTCTCTCTCTCTCTCTCTCTCTCTCTCTCTCACTATATATATATATATATATATATATATATATATATATATATATATATATATATATATATACATATACATATATATATATATATATATATATATATATATATATATATATATATATATATACATTAACCTTTGGTCACTCGACGATGTAGCTGCATTTGGTTAATGTTAAGGTAGTAACACTCATTGGCTGATTAAGAACACAAAGGTAACCCAAATTATAAATGTTTAAATAAAGTGTTCGTTCTGTAATTCAAATTAAAAAGAAAGAAAATCTTGAAATGTGTCAAGTTTTTATTCAACATTGTGTACTTGAACATCATGCTCTGAGTATTGATGGTATAGCTTATCTGTAAATAACATTAAATCATGTGTTAAAAGCTAAACTCAGTAATTTATCATGGGAGACAAGCCCCATTAAAGTGGCAATAAGCGTAACTCATAAGGGTATCTTTTACGGTTTCTTTAATTACTGTTTGGTCTTTATAGGTTAGTCGTTAGGGTGCGAACCGGTGACACACCTGTGGGACCCTTTTCCTGGTATTTGGCAAATTCCTGATGTTTGTCTTCTCTGCAGAGGTATTTTTTTTTTTTACTACTCTTCCGTAACTCAGAATTTTCAATATCATTATTGTAAAAGGTTTTGAAAGATATATAAAAGAAAATCAGACAATGGCTAGGTTAAGTAAAATTTGAAAATCAAATCGCCGGAAATTACGTATAAAAATCAGACTATATATCAGTTTAGTGAGATCGGTGTTACCATATGGACATGAGTCACGGTATAACAATGAAGAAATCTTCAATAGATTTAGTAGATTTGAGAACAAAGCCCACAGAAGAATTTTGAAAGTTGAATAGCAGGACAGAATTAGAAATGAAACTGTAAGAGAGATTACTCGAGTGTCATATGTGGAAGAGATCATGATGAGGGGTAGATAGAGATGGTTTGGGCATGCTCTTCGCACTCCCCAAGAAAGATTTGTTCACCAAACGTTTATCTGGACTCCACAAGGCACTAGAAGAGTTGGAAGCGTGAGTAGGAGATGATGAATGGAGAAGTATTGAATTAAAAGCTCAAGGTAGAGACGACTGGCGAAATCTAACAGAGGTCCTTTGCGCCAATAGGCGTAGGAAGAGATGATGATGATGATTATTGTATTTAGTTATAATACTTAGAAAATCTTCTGTGGATGTATAAATTATTCGTATGTTTCAAAGAATAATACTTTACCTACTGTAGAAGAGACTCTTTAGCTATGGTAAGCAGCTCTTCTAGGAGAAGGACACTCCAAAATCAAACCATCGGGTAGTGCCATAGCGTCTCTACCATGGTCTTCCACTGTCTTGGGTTAGAGTTCTCTTGCTTGAGAGTACACTGGCACACTATTCTATCTAATTTCTCTTCCTCTTGTTTTTTTTTTTTAAGTTTTGATAGTTTATATAGGAAATATTTATTTTAATTTGTTACTGTTCTTGAAATATTTTATTTTTCCTTGTTTTCTTTCCTAACTGGGCTATTTTCCCTGTTGGGGCCCCTGGGTTAATAGTATCCTGCTTTTCCAACTAGGGTTGTAGCTTAGTAAGTAATGATGATAATAATAATTTGTAGAATAATGACCAAAATGTTTTGCAAAGTCTGTCATCTGTAAATCAATTAGTCAGCAATATTTTTGCCATATTTTTAATTCATTGGTCTTGACAAAAGGAAATTTATTTTGGAAAATTTATTTAAAATTTTTCTTGGTTGATGTAATCGAAATGGTACTAATTTATATATATATATATATATATATATATATATATATATATATATATATATATATAGATAGATAGATAGATAGATAGATAGATATATGTATTTATATATATATATATATATATATATATATATATATATATATATATATATATATATATATACACACACACACATAATTTCCATTATCTTCTAATTATTTGAAAAAAAAAAGCTACTTTTTGCAAACTGGTATCAAATCTGTCATGTGAACGACACTACTTTACTTTCTCTCTATGCCTTGTTTAAAAATTTTTTAACATTCCTTTATAGACTTTTGCTTATATTTGGATGAAAATAATCGGACAGAAACGCAGATCCTCAGTTTCTAGACTCCGTGTGGACTAATACAATGCCTTTTAGCACTTACACAAAATCACACATTCTTACTACGTTCTAACAAATTTATAGTTTATCGCATATATATATATATATATATATATATATATATATATATATACATGTATATATATATATATATATATATATATATATATATTTATATATATGTATATATATATGTATATATATATATATATATATATATATATATATATATATATATATATATATACTTCTTGTATGCTAGGTTCAATTCAGATATCTTAAAGTCAAATTATGAATAAGAAAAAGTATTCGAAGGAAACTAATTATATTTTTACAATTTAGATATATTTTCATGTTTACTTATACATATATTTATATTCATTTATATTATTATGGAAGCAAAGGATTAGGAGAGGTGTTCAAAAGAAGCTAGAATATTTATTGAAAATAGTTTTATACTTAATAATGTGCTTACTGAGATGCAGTTACGTATATAACTAAATCCGTCATTATGATTATTCATTGTGTTGAATATATTTTCATGTTTATGAGTAAGTATGATATTTGTTTAAATCGACAAAGAGAGAGTGGAATAAAAAAAAGTAAACATACACGAATAAGTGAAGGGAAATAGAAAAACCCGGAGGCATTTTATCCGAATATTTCCCATAAGGATCTCATTCGTGTCTGTGAGGTAGATG
Source organism: Palaemon carinicauda (assembly GCF_036898095.1). Lineage (NCBI taxonomy): Eukaryota > Metazoa > Arthropoda > Malacostraca > Decapoda > Palaemonidae > Palaemon > Palaemon carinicauda. Next base: position 91,228,837 of record NC_090728.1, read on the forward strand.
AGAAAGATAAGCCAAAGAGGAAAATGATGGTTCTTTTGAGCGTTTCCAAGTCATACACCTACACGCCTTTCACCCACGAACACTGTTCTTAATTATTTTCCCTCTTCGCTTGGTGGAGGTAAGCAGGCGAGGGGGACACAAGAAACCTTTGAATAGCATCTGCCGCTGTAACATTTTATTTTATTTTTATTTTCACTTTACGTCAACATGTCACTCTCTCTTCCTTCGAAGGAATTAAAAAAATGAACCGTTCCTTTGAGTGAAACCTCAGAAGGATATGGTGAAGGAAAACATGGTGACCATATAAATAATAAGGAACACAGATGAGAAACGATGAGGTGTTAATAGATAAATAAATATATATATATATATATATATATATATATATATATATATATATATATATATATATATGTATGTATATATTATGTATATATACATACATACATTCATACATATATATACACATATATATATATATATATATATATATTTATATGCATATATATGCATATATATATATATATGTATATATATGAATGTATGTATGTATATACTGTAAATCTTATAGTCACGAAAGAAAGGTGAAAATACTATTATTGGAGTTAGCATTTTCATGTTATTGGTAACATCAAGTGGCTTGATGTTGATGGCTAAAGAATAACTCAAATCAAGTGTTTTCACCTTTCCTATCGTAGTAATTATATATATATATATATATATATATATATATATATATATATATATATATATATATATACATATATATACATATATATATATATGTATACATATATATATATATATATATATATATATATATATATATATATATATATATATATGCGTAAAAATCACAGGAAAACGTGATGCTCAGATGCAGAAGAACCACAGGGAAAATGAAAATACAGAATATACACTTGAGTCCTGACTAGTTTCGTGATACTTCCTCAGAGGACTGATTTATTGAGAGAGGTTTCTTACAATTTATAGGGAAAGCAAAAGTACGAACATACATATAGAGATTTAGAGAACAATGACACTCCCTTACCCACTACCTGGGCTTGACTCAGGTGTGAGTAGGAGGAGTCCGCAAGCTCGTTAGACACCTGCTAAAAAGGGTCATTTCTAGTGGCGGGTATATTCTTGTTTTCTTCTTATTTTACTTTCATTACAGTTATTTATATGTCAATGCGGTAGCCTTATCTATATAAATACATAAGCAAAACATACACAAACATACAAATATATATACATAAAATTTATACGTACACACAAAATTTACTTGTACTACCTTATTGTGATTCATTTAAAGAAATTCCCCAACTGTTAAAAAACTTCAATGTAAATGTAGCATTTAAGAGTAAAAATACAATAAAAACAGCCTTAATAAAGAATTCTCCTGACATTACCAAGGGATGTGTATATCGTATTCCATGCAATGCTTGTGAAAAATACTATATTGGTCAAACTGGTAAAGCCCTAGAAAAGAGAATTGAACAACATAAGAAAAGTGTCAGGTATGCTCAAGATAATAATGCACTCTTTGCCCACGTTAGAGATAAAAATCACCCTATTAATTGGTCAGGTGCAAAGAAATTGGTTCATTCAAATAACTTAGTAGAAAGAAACATCATAGAGTCCAGTTTCATAAAAGAAACCTTTGAAAACAACTTGAATATTGGTCATGGAATGTATAAACTCGACGCCTTTATATGTAAAGAGATTTGTAAGCTATATAAAAAAACATTAACCACTTAATGTAGAATTGAATGTATTGTGAATAATTAACGTCGGTGTGAAATTAATATTTAGACCTAAGCTACCATTCATTAAAGGAAACAATTATTTTATATAGTATGCATAAGTATATTGGCACTATATAGTGTTATGCTAGATATAAGTATTGATATATACATGATTATATGTTTATGATATTAATGTTGTATACATATAAATGTATATATGCATAAGTATGTATGTGTATATATGTATATATGTATATATGTATGTGTATATATATGTATATATGTATGTGTATGTATATGTATGTGTAAGTATTTATGTATATGTATATGTATTTGTATCTGTATGTATGTATATATATGTATATGTGTATGTGTATGTATATGTATGTGTATATGTGTATATATATGTATATGTATGTATGTGTATGTATATATATATGTATATATATATATGTGTGTATATGTATATATGTATATATGTATATATGTATATATATTTGTATGTTTGTGTATGTTTTGCTTATGTATTTATATAGATAAGGCTACCGCATTGACATATAAATAACTGTAATGAAAGTAAAATAAGAAGAAAACAAGAATATACCCGCCACTAGAAATGACCCTTTTTAGCAGGTGTCTAACGAGCTTGCGGACTCCTCCTACTCACACCTGAGTCAAGCCCAGGTAGCGGGTAAGGGAGTGTCATTGTTCTCTAAATCTCTATATGTATGTTCGTACTTTTGCTTTCCCTATAAATTGTAAGAAACCTCTCTCAATAAATCAGTCCTCTGAGGAAGTATCACGAAACTAGTCAGGACTCAAGTGTATATTCTGTATTTTCATTTTCCCTGTGGTTCTTCTGCATCTGAGCATCACGTTTTCCTGTGATTTTTACGCATAAATGGATACCACGTACTCCTTCCAGACTTTCTGTACGACTTTCCCTATCTTGGTATATATTATTAGAGAATTTACAGACGCCCTCACACGCGCCCATACTACTAAAGAACACCTGCGGTTTCTTCGTGAATGCTGGGAGGAACAAGTCATTCCGAAATGCATGATAACGAAATCCCTATTGGAAATAGAAGATCAACCATTTGGTGATATACAGAGAAATATATTAGAAAAGCATATAAATTCAATGAAAATTAAAAAACCGAAGAGCGTTTGAAGACCTTACAAGAAAAAGGAGACATTTTGAAGCCTCAATACCAACGGATTGGAAAGACTCACTTCGAGGTTTCTGCTATGGAGAAATGAACGAAAAAGTGTATAGAAAACTCAAACAAAAGCATTACACGAAACTCAATGCACTGATAGAAAGTAGCCCGTGGACTACAAACGTTAATCCAGAATGTGTGGTTAATTTGTCAAATAAAATTCTAGATAAAAATGTGAAGTGTGCCTTGGGATACGGTTTAAATTTCTCGATGTCATCAAGTGCAGTGAATAGTGTAGAAATTACAAATGGAGTGTGTAACCTGGAGAAATTCAGTGATATTTCTGTAGAAGAAGTAAATATGATTAAGGGTATTATATACAGCAATATGAAAAAACCAGTGGTTCCAAATTGCCCAAAAAGATTCAAGAGAGCAATTGCCGAATTGAAGCAAGATAGAAATATTAAGTTGACAAAAGCCGATAAATCTGGAGCACTGGTAATCTTGAATAAAAATGATTATATAGAAAAAATGGAAAACCTCTTGAGTGATGAAAACACATACATGGAATTAAGAAAAAATCCAATTGAGTTTGTGAATAGTAGTTACAACAAAAAAGTGAAAGAGTGATTAAAAGGGAATGAAGATCTGATAAAAAAGGTTTGTACAATATCACCAACATTGCCATATATGTATGGAACTATTAAAACTCATAAGCCAAATTATCCAGCTAGGCCAATAATTAGCTCTGTAGGTTCAGCAGCATATAAATGATCTAAGTACCTTGTGAATATCCTCAATCCTTTAGTTGGCACCATCTCATATTCAAATATAAAAAATAATGTAGACTTGATTAACAAACTGAATGAAGTACAGATCAACAGTACCTGTAGGCTTGTCAGTTTTGATGTAGTCTCACTATTCACAAAAGTACCTATTGATGACATGTTGGAATTTTTATCTGAAACATTAGATAATAGACAATTGAATC
>NC_090728.1:91237738-91257738 GCF_036898095.1 Palaemon carinicauda
TTTTTGTTTCTGTTCGTCTTAGTTCTCCGTGTTATTTATTCGTAAGGGAGGAGAGTTCTTTTTAGAAGTTTTGGAACTTAGTTTTTTATTTAGTAACTACGGAAGTAATACATCAAATGGTTAATTAGATATGTTGCATGATTAATGTTATTCTTTGTTATTAAGTAATTTCTTTTAACAAAAACTTGATTTGTTAAAAGAAAACCACAGATGTTTATTTCTGATAAACATGAATGTGTAAGATTTATGGTTAAGGAATATTCTTCGTAAGTAGAATTTAGTGTTTTATCAATCAATCTTGGTTATCAGGTTCAACCTTTAAATGTTAGATGCTGAGTTTTAAGAATGTATATTCTGCACCCATTTTTCATTCCTTATGTAAATGTTAGGATTCATTCATATATTATCATTATATGATGAACCATTATTTTTGTGAACTGAATTATTTCAACAATCTGTATTTTTCTTATATTTCCTCATACAATTTTCATGATTCATTCAGTATTCATATTTCTTTATTCAAACTGGATTTTCAGTTAAATGATATTCACTATTATTTTCTTGAAATTTATTATATGTTTTATTGTGAGGGACAACAAAGCTAGCTACCATCTCGTTGTCTCTCATCACTTTAGATAAATTTCTTGATCGTTCGTTGCGCCTCAATTTTGACTTATTGGGATTTGCCATAATGGCGGAATTACAAAATGTGAAAATGATATTCAAGTAGTAGATACTTTCATGAGTTTTCATTTCTTATACCATTTATGCCGGTTTTTATCATATGGCTTCTGCTCATCCTCCGGATTTTTCATCCATCACATTGTTTCTTTGTTAAGCAAAAGCTACGAAAGTTATTTCTATATGTAAGTGTAGAAAATAATGTATGTATATTGGTAAAGCATTTGTACGTTAGTGGTGAGGTTCAAATTCCGCAAATATGACCATGAGTATAAATTAATTCTTTTGATATAAAAGGACAAATAGTAGGAGGATTAAATATCATGCAGGGATTTATTATTAACGTTTTCCTAACCTCGCTGAACGTGTTCAAAGAATTTTTAAATTTTAAGATCAACATTTTGAATCGACATTATAAATACAAAATAAAATTCTGTTTAACATTTTCCTCTTTTGCATTGTTGTCTGGAGAAAATACACTTCTTTATTATCTAGCCCAAGAGGCAGCATCTAATCTAATGCGTGCATGGAAAACTGCATTCCATGTGTCTGGTGGTGCTTCTTGAGCTGCACCCACTCCGTTCCTTTGCCCTTCCTGGCTGCCTCGCAATTCAGAGTAGAATTTAATTCTCTCTCTCTCTCTCTCTCTCTCTCTCTCTCTCTCTCTCTCTCTCTCTCTCTCTCTCTCTCTCAAGCGGACAGTTAATGGTTTATGTATGCACACTGCCTCTTTAAGTAGTTTTTAAGGTGCATTTTCACCTGATTCACAGCTCCTCCAGAATGTATTGTTATGAAAGAGACACCATTAGAATGTTGAGGCTAAGTCGTAGTTTATATTTACATTATTTTCTTTTTTATTTCTTTTAGTTACAGACTTCTCTTGCTATACTCCATTTGTATGTTTTTTCTCTTATTTATTGATGGTATTGTGATCTTTATCATCTATCGATTTATAAGGATTATAAGGATAGGTCGTAAAGTACCACTGGTCTTAAAAGACAACCTTCGGGGCGAAAGTTTAATGGCCGATTCTATCAATTATTATTTAATTTAACTTTTGTCTGAGATCATCACAATGAAATGGTAAGAATTAATATTGCCATAGGTAAAAGTTTTTGTGAATAACTGGATACAATACTCTTAAAGTTAGTTTTATGAGATGTTTTCCAGATTGTTGCTTTTCTTAACCTCAGAAAAATTAGAACTTAAAAAGCTTATTAATTTTGGTCACCTGAACCAGTTAATGTTTACCATTGTAAAAAGATATTAAGTAATCAACTTAATTATTTGTCCGATATTTGTTTAAAAGACCACGCTCTCCATATACTGCCAAATTATGCAAAGCTATTGTTTTCCTCTATTACTTTTTCATCATTTAAAACAATTTGTCACATGGAAAACAAGTTAAGTTTATTAAAAGAAACTACAGAATTATGAAAAAATTAGCCTGGTTTCCTCACAAAACCACCTGGAACTGACATCATCAACATAGTCAACTGAACAGAAGTTCGTGATGCCAGCGTACATTTGATATATATTCAAAATATATACTAAATTAAAAAGGGAATAATTACTCAAAAAGTGTCACTATTTGTGAATTGTATATTTGATGGACACTTTTGAGTAATTACTCCATTTTTATTTAGTATATGTTTTGAATATATATTACGAACTTCTGTTTGGTTGGCCATGTTGGTTTAGTGTGAGGAAACCAGGCTAGTTATATATATATATATATATACATATATATATATATATATATATATATATATATATATATATATATATATATATATATATAGCTCTATAGTCTCTATAATTTTAACTTGTTTCCCATGTGGCAAATTGTTTTAAATTATGAAAAAGTAATAGAGGGAAACAATAGATTGTCTATATTTAACAAATATGACCACATTTAAGTATGCAAAAGGAAAAATAGCGTGTTTACATTTTGAACATGGTTGTCCAAATATTTTACTTGCTGGTCAACTGCGGCAGTGTAGTGTAAAGCTTAAAAAAAGAATTACAACTTCATTATCAAAATAACGTCTGTACTATTTTGTACACCCAAGAAGACTGTTCCGGATTCACAGTGAAAGAAACAGCAGGCCTTTGGTACAGTTGGCTTCATTAATTCTGGTACACTGATGTCTCCTTACCTTCCCGTGAAGTGAACCGGAATTAATGAAACCAACTGTACTTGGTGGTGCGATTGTTTGCAAAATGTTTACAGAACACCTTTTGTTGAGATGCGTGAAGTAAAGTTTCTGGAGAATGATAAAAAATTAAATGTTCTGACTTTTTTATAAATCACGGTTGCCTTTGTTTGAAAATTATAAACTAAACTCCCGCAAATTTTGTCGAAAAGATAGTCTTCGGATGATGATACCATCCAAAAGAACACAATGTTCCCTTATATCGATGGTGAAATGAGGCTTTTGAGTGATTAATCAATTTATATATATATATATATATATATATATATATATATATATATATATATATATATATGTGTGTGTGTGTGTGTGTATATACTTACATATATATAAATATATATATATGTATATATATAAATATATATATATATATATATATATATATATATATATATATATTTACATATATATATAAATATATATATGTATATATATAAATATATATATATATATATATATATATATATATATAAAACTAAGAATGAATTCTTGTTTACTGACCGTTATAGATACTAGTTTAGTGCTAGAAAAAAAGGATTGAATGCAATTCCGAGAATCTTTAAGCAATCCTGCTTTTCTGTGATGAAGTTTTCAACCTTTTTTTTTCTTTTTTTTTTTTTGGCAACTGTATTGCATTATGTTTTTAAAATGATACTGATATCCAGCGAACACTGCAAAGAAACTATAGCAAATTAGTTTGAAATAAAACAGTGTAGGGATAGCAAGAAAAACCACTTGCACTTGCATGTTTTCTTGAATTATACCTATGTATATTAATTATACATTCAGTGGTGATTATTATTTAATTTATAACTATTTTCTTTCGATTGTACATTCAATACTTATATCTGCTGTTACTATAAAGATTTGGTAAAACTGTGAAAATATGACATGAAGTAAATATTTTCATACATGTAATTTTTTTCATATTACTTTGGAGAAAAGCCAAATGCTTATGGTCAAAATAAGTATTATACAGTATGACTACTGGAATGTAACATTTTTAGCAAAGAAACTTTAATTTTTCCGCTCTCTATTATAAAAAGAGTTTAGATAATTAGAATATCTTTATACATTCTTCTACTGAAATAGTTTTCCCACCACCAAGAGCAGGAAATGAAAAACCATCCCAATTGGGAAAACAGCTGGGCATGCCTCACACGCTTTTATACGTAATATTATTTACTTTAATTCCTTCCCAACACCTTCGTCACTTAGTACTTCCAGTTATTTCCACGTCATTATCCCTCCTCGCAGAGTAGCTCTACCATAAGGTGGGCGATGTTTACCATCCTCACACTTTTGACCTCTACCACAGTTTCCATTGTCCTTTACTCATTAGTTTATTACTCTCTCTCTCTCTCTCTCTCTCTCTCTCTCTCTCTCTCTCTCTCTCTCTCTCTCTCTCTCTCTTCCCCTTTTCCACATAACTTATTCCCCCCTTCATCTTTCCCCCAACTCGCATTCTCCCTCGTCTCTTTCTCTCCTCCTCTGTACGGCACTTGAATCTTCCGCTTGAGATGTTTGGATTCACAGTTGGTGGGTTGGGGTGCACCCCACCGGGCCTAGGAAAGTAGTTTAGGGATGGGGGAGGGTCAAAAGAAAAAAAGGAAAAGAAAAGAATATAAAGAGGGGAAGTGTCAAGGGAGAGGGAGGGAGGGAGGGAGTAATCAACTCCTCCTTCCCATCAAAACCTTCATTCATTCATTTCATTACGAGAGAAAAGGGAGAGAATGTTGATGGGATTTTATGCAGTATGTATGTAGCCATGACATCAAAAATGAAGGTAATATACTCCAGTGCACAATGGGTGTAATAAACAACGATAACCTATACATCGTTGAACAGATAATGTAACTTTGGTTTGTATGTAGTAAAAAAAAAAAACAATGAAATATCTCAATTGCCTTATTTTTTGGGTGAAAACATTTTTTTACAACTAATTATAAAATATTTGTTTAATTGCTTTGATTTGTGTATGTAACATTATAGCGCATCACTAATTTTTATCTTCGAACTTTTACCATGTCCAATGCACTATCATGAAAAGTATAATACATAGATTTTTTCAAAGATTAATACCTGCAAAGGAGAATATGTTGTTTTTTTCAGGTTTCGTAGAAATGCATATATATATATATATATATATATATATATATATATATATATATATATATATATATATATATATATATATATATATATATATATATATCCGGTCACGCTCAGTGGGATTTCCATACGTATAACTACACGGTCTCTCCCCGTCCCTCGGGTAGGGGGAGAAGAGTAATCATACTCTGGTCAGAGAGATTGTAGTTTGGAAATGGAGAGGGGGGGAGGCTTGAATCTGTGTACGCGTGTTTGTGTATGGGCCAAACTATCCAAATATTATATATATATATATATATATATATATATATATATATATATATATATATATATATAGTGTGTGTGTGTGTGAAAGCGAATGCCAAGGGAAAATAAAAGACAGAAGGTAGCACCATACTCTTTCACGTGCATGTTAAAGCATCTATGCTTTTATGTATGTTTGTAGATTTTGTAGCATTGTAGAAATTTTTTCTGGTTAAAACGGATATACTAATTAGACTTGGACGGATTATGAGATATAAGCACAGGAAAGCTGCCTATTAAAAACTTAAAACAGGTTGACCCGCGTTGGTATTGAGGCTCTGGATTTTTGTATGAAAAATTGTTATAAAGTAATATCCAAAAGCATCATTTGCAAGTGCCAACTTGTGACGATATTAAAGTGAATTTAATTTGAAGTTAACAAATAGTTTATCGCTGTTGTTTTTTTATTCCACTGTGTTTAATTTTAATTTCATTTCCATGTTTCCATCGTGTTGTCCAACCTCTCAACCTTTACTTATCAGTGCAAATGTGAGGTTTCTCCCAGTAGACTTGTATGCTGAATGGCCTTTCTTCACCACATTCATAAATTCAATCCACAGATAATATAATTTAAAGAAGAATGCTTTAAACTTAGAAACATTTTGCTCTAGAAAATTTTTATTAATGTACTTATCAGCTATAACGTTGCTTAGAATGTTAATTATTATTGTGGATGTACTATCCATGTCCAAAAATTTTCATGAACGGCTAGTTAATGCTTTGCCGATAATCATGCCAATTCAAAAGAAAAATAAACTCGGGTAATCAATCCTACAGGGGTTAGAATCGCCAAGTCCATTAACTCGGGAAAAAAACCACAAGGATCCTTAAGTCTATACAACTTATAAGATATTATTATGAACAAAAAAAGAGATAATTCCCGGGAGGGGTCTGGAATTCTCATAAATCACCACAAGCATCCGCCCTCTGAGATGGGTGCTGATCATGTGACAGCTGTATGGAAAGGGAATTAATAGCAGGGGAAAAAGGTAGTCATTGAAGGGTGAGCTATATGGCAGGAAAGGTCGTTCGTTATTCATGAAAAAGGGGTAATGATATTGCTAGTTATCCCGTGAACTCCACAGTGCCGTGAAAGGAATGACCGTAGTCACCGAGAGCAAGTGGTTTACTGTTCAACAATATATATTAAGCGTTAGAAGGCTACCTTGCTCTAGAGTTTTCTGATATGTTTGACTGAAATAAAAAGTTTAACAATTCAATACTAAGGAAAAGCTACTTAAGTCTTTTTTTAAGTATACTGCTTCACGCTGCAAACGCAGGACTTTCACTTGACTATTGAAGCTAGGTCTTCACTGGTCCTCATATAACCTCATGTAATATCCTCTACTTAGCAAATGATTTATTATTACTTCCCTCCCTAAAGAGAAAAAAAGGTATTGAAATATCAATTTTACTCTTTCGTTAAAGTGTATATGTAATTTTTTTTTTTTTTTTTTTTTTTTTTTTACAAAAAACATGACTACATAATTACATTCTGAAATTGCATGCGGATATTCGATGCATTTGAAGTGCCTTTCTTTGTAAGTGTTTGTTTCAACCATAACTTTGATATTTTGCAAACGACCCTAGCCGAATATATTTACAGAGGGCAATCCATTACTGTAAAATTAGCTTTGAAAAAGATTGTGTTCACATTTTACTTTTTGAAAATCAGAGTATAATATTTTTGTTTCGTAACTTGAACGATTGATTATACAATGCACTGCAAACTAGAACTAAGGGTATTTTTTTGTTCTTTCTTTTAAAATTACTTGGTTAACTTGGGTGTCATAAAATCACAATGCAAAATAGAAATGGTAGACCCATGTAAGTATTTTGTTTATTTTATGTTTACATAGGATTGTTAAGGTTTGTTGTTTTAAAATCCAGAAAATTAATCAGGATAATCAATTATCTGAAATGCTCTAACATATTGTTCTTTTAGCTCTAAGATTTAAATAGTTGTAAGAGTAGTAATGATCAGACTCGAGGTGGTAATAGTTATACACAAAAGTCAAAAGATTAAATAATGAGGATAACTTACAAAAATATCAGTGTATTACACATTTAAAGGGAATATAAACATTTTACAAAAAAAATGAAATATCACCTAATGCAAATAAAGCAGTACCAAGCAGGTTTTACTTTACATATTTTACATAATCACAATTTTACATCTCGATCCATACTTGTCTGTGCCAAATCATGAAAAATCTCAAAAGTATCGTATTCAATTATAGAAATACAAAAGACGCTTAGGTGCTGCTATAGGCAGAGCACGGGTCCAAATTATACGCTTTGATTTCTATCAATAGATTAATACACAATTTAATTTCGTAAAAGTTTAGGCTTAGTAATTAGACTGAGTGACAAAACAGTGGTTTTACAGAGTTTTTACTGTTGTTTCTTTAAAGCAATTAAAACAGTAAATGGTACTATATTTAGACAGTTGTATTAACACTTGAGTATCATAAGGAGTTTAAACTCAAAATAGTTCTAGGCTTTGACAGTTACCTTAACATTTGAGCAATTCAAACACAATAAGGGTAATTTTCGAGATCTGAGATACACAACATTATGATAGTACGAGAGAATAGAGGTATCAGTAACTGAATGGTAAACTTAACTTTGGATCTGCATTCGGATGGACGTTGACTGCCAGAAATGTGTGTGTCACGCAATACATCTCAAAACTTCGATCCCAAAAAGTTCTCGTAAGGCTCTTTGCAATACAACTTTACGTCTACATAATTTCATAGGATGTAACTAAAATATTCCTATTCACTCGATAATTTTTTTTTATTTACTAAGATATAGCAAGATTTCATAATTTTGGAATCGAGATTCATCTCAAATGACGTCACTTCCTTTCTAACCTCCACATAGATTATTATTTTTTCTAGAACCTTTTAGGTCTCCTAGATTGCAATAGATTTTTCCCTCGCCATACATCTGTATCGTAGTAGATTCATTAGAAATCACAATTCATTTACTTTATTGATACAGATATAACATCAATTACATAACAATAAATGAATAATAATAATGATAAATATAACTACTATTATTATTGCTCATATCACCGTAATGACTTTAAGCTCTAGAGACACGTAATAACACTCCCCTCAAGTGACTGTGCCTAACAACGATTGCACATTGTCAGTTAAATGATGCGCGAGACAAGTGCTGTGAAAATAAAGGAGCTTTTCTACACAAGAAAATATATTTCTGCCTGTGAGCAAAAAAAAAAAGAAGAAAAAAAAAAAGAAAACAGGAAGCACTTATTCACCACGGTACCTTAATCCAGAGTTGATCTTAGGGTGTATTCCAGTCGGTTACACTGTCTTTGTAATACGGAAAGGAAACGAGTAAACTTTGTAAGTTACAGAATAAAAGAAGGAACCTCGAGTAAATCATAAGGACAACTTATCGTGCACGGTGTGCCACCTCTCTTCAGTCTGTTACTTTGCTCTCGTTCACATGGTTTTAAACCGTAAAGAAAATATTAGATTTCCTAAACAATTCAGTCAGATCTATATTTTATAAATTTTACCATTTTACTTCGTCTATTTTTCCTTAGCTCAATCCCTTCCCTTGTATTGTTCTTTCTGGAGAGTTGTTCCTTGCTTTTAAAACCTAGTATGTATTGAAAAGTCTGATCAAGAAATAGGTGTAAAGGTGTAAATTATTTTTAGTTTTTGCTGTTGCAAAGATGCCTTGACTATCAAAGTACCTTGAAACTAATTTTACTGAAGAAAAAACGTAGGCCTATAAGTCATTGCCAGATGGTGGCACCAAGTGCAATTTTAGGATACGGGAAAAAATAATGTGAAGAACTCATAATTGGAATTGTTTTTGAAAACTATTATGAGTAGATATCTCCTATAAATGTGAAAAATCGACCCTTATATTGGTTCCTGTGTGCATGTATGATGCAAATTTTCTTATTCGCAACGTAAAAAAAAAGTAATTCTTGCCTGGCAAGTTTAGTTTCGTGCATCCTTATCGAACCTTCACGGGTTGATTATTCATAAAGCGCTTTTATATTCCATGTCGATAGGTCATAAAGATGTCAGAGGCTGAACTCTCTCTTCCACCCACCTATTTAGATCACTTTAGATAGATCAACGCGAAGCAGCTTCGAATGCTTGCGAAGATTAAGTTCCCATCGGAAACTGTTTTGGGTACGTTCTGATTAGTGTCAAAATGCTTCAGGTGTTTGCAAATATACAAACACACACACATATATATATATACATATATATATATATATATATATATATATATATATATGTATATATATTTATATATATGTATTTATATATATATTTATATATATATACATATATATACGTATATAATATATATATATATATATATATATATATATATATATATATATATATATATATATATATATATATATATATATATATATATATACGCACATACAGAGAGAGAGAGAGAGAGAGAGAGAGAGAGAGAGAGAGAGAGAGAGAGAGAGAGAGAGAGAACTTATGAAGCCTTTCAATTTTTTTTCACTAGCCATTGCAGTTTCTCTTCTATATCCCTAATGAGTACTGTTATTATAAACATCAGTTACTCCATGTAACTGCTAATTTGCACCTGCATCTCATGTCCCTTTTTCTGAAGTCAATCCACTCATTTCTCATTAGGTTATCAAATATCCTTGGCTATATGTCACGCATGCCCCAAATCAGTCACTTTTAACAAATTTCCGTCCACATCATATAGTCGTAACACCTTCCATATTATGAAATTCTTCTACTGTAGATCCTTCGGCGTCAATGACCTTAGATGTCAGGATGCCAGAAAACCTCAAATCAATCAATCAATCTTCTAGAGCCATGTAACTCTTAGTTCACTCATACTTCTCATGTAACGGTTTCAAAATGAATACTCAATCATCTTGTATAAATCCTCCATGTTTTCCCCTATCAACCCATTTAATAACTGCCTTGCTTTCTAATTAGAAATCATGTCATGCACTGTGTTTAGTATGCATTTAATATTATTTGTTTATAAGTCTTTTAGTTATATCTATTGTCTCAGTTTTACCCTCGTTATACACGTGAGCTAGTCACAGTCACAGATTAGCCTCCAAAAGCAATGCATCTTTTACTACGACTTTTCAATCGCTTCCCAATTTATCCCGTAACTAATTGATCAAAGATATGCCTTTTGTGCGCCAACAAATTTATATATACTGTAGCCAGGTACCTACACAAAGAGTGCCATACCTCTCTACCTTCCAAACAACCACCAGCTTTCTAGATATTTAAGATATTTTTATTCTATGACCCTCTCTTACTCACTTTCCGACCGGAACTCTGTCTGTCTGGCTCACCTCTCTCCTCCAGACACTTACGAATTGAGCTCAATTTTCAACAGCCTATCGTTCTCTAGTGCCTCCTTGCGCCCGAACCTCTCAAAACTCTGTGATCCATTTTCCCCTACGAGCCTACCAACACTCTTGCCATATCTCTCTCTCTCTCTCTCTCTCTCTCTCTCTCTCTCTCTCTCTCTCTCTCTCTCTCTCATATATATATATATATATATATATATATATATATATATATATATATATATATATATATATATATATATATATGTGTGTGTGTTTGTATCATTGTTGTTGTTGTTATTAACTAAGCTACAACCCTAGTTGGAAAAGCAGAACGCTATAAGCCCAAGGGTTCTAACAGAGAAAATAGCCCAGTGAGAAAAGGAAATAGGGAAACATATAGAAAAGTGTCTGAGTGTTACTTCAAGTAAGAGAACTGTAACCCAAGGCGGTGGAAGACCATGGTACAGTGGCTATTGCACAACCCAAGCCTAGAGAACAATAGTTTGATTTTAGAGCATCCTTCCCCTTGATGAGCTGTTTACTATAGCTAAAGAGTCTCTCCTACCCTTGCCAAGTACAGAACAATGACAGTGCAGTAGCTAACCCCTTGAGTGAAGAAAATTTTTGCTGTTATAGCAGTGTAGGTAGTAGGTTGGCCAGGGCACCAGCCGTTCGTTGAGATACTACCGCTAGAGAGTTATGGGTTCCTCTGACTGGCCAGACAGTAGTACATAGGACCCTTCTCTCTGGTTACGGTTCATTCTCTTTGCCTACACAGACACCGAATAGTGTGGCCTATTCTTTACATATTCTCCTCTGTCCTCACACACTTGACAACACTGAGATTGTCAAACAGTTCTTCTTCACTCAAGGGGTTAACTACTGCACTGTAATAGTTCAGTGGCTACTTTCCTCTTGGTAAGGGTAGAAGAGACTCTTCAGCTATGGTAAGCAGCTCCTCTAGGAGAAGGACACTCCAAAATCAAACCATTGTTCTCTAGTCTTGGGTAGTGCCATAGCCTCTGTACCATGGTTTTCCACTGCCTTGGATTAGAGTTCTCTTGCTTGAGGGTACACTCGGGCACATTGTTCTATCTAGTTTCTCTTCGTATTGTTTTGTTAAAGTTTTTATAGTTTATATAGGAAATATGTATTTATTTCAATATTGTTACTATTCTTAAAATATTCTATTTTTCCTTTCCTCACTGGGCTATTTTCCATGTTGGGGCTCCTGGGAATTATAGCTTCCTGCTTTTCCAACTAGTGTTGTAGCTTAGCATTTAATAATAATAATAATAATAATAATAATGTTGTTAGATGTGTGAGGAAATAGGAGAATTTATTAAGAATAGGACAGACTATTCCGTGTACAGTATGTGTAGGCAAAGGAAAAATATGCATTTACTAGAGAGGGATCCCGTGTAGTACTATCTGGCCTGTCAAAAGACCCAATAACACTCTCTAGTGGTATATATATATATATATATATATATATATATATATATATATATATATATATATATATATATACACTTTAAGTTTATTTCCTTGTAGTGTCAATAATTTGTCATGAACTCTCTATGACAATACAGCTATGTGATCTTTATAAAATATCAATTACTGAAGTGGTTTGATAAAGATTAAAGTTTCTTCTTATTTCCATGGGGCAACCTTAAAAACTGCCAGGGAGTTTTAATATCATTAAGTGCATGTTGGCGCAATGAAGCACGACAATAATTAATGAGATACGGTTTTTTAGCAGTATGTGAAATTATAAAAGGGGTTAGAATCTAGATATTTTTAAATCCTTCAGAATTTCTGTAACTTTCGGCATTTAAAAAAATCTTTATTTTGTTAGTTATTCTAATGAATTCATTACTCCTATTGCTCTTGGAATTTTGCATAACCCTGAATTATATATCGTAACCTCATGATTTTAGTTGCAGCATAAATATTTAGACCTATGCCTTGGGATTAGCCCTCAGTAAACAGAGACGAACAAAAAATAATAAATACAAGTCATTAGCTACTTTTCATTTAGCCAGTTGATGGTGCCAGGTTCAGGGAACGTATTGGACAGATGTTGGAATGCGTGATTTTTATTGATATTTTGCACACATTCATATGAAATCAGTAAAATAGCATTTTATTCGACAATAGTACAAATTTGAGCTGTCAGGATGGTGGATACATTTATGAGCACAAAACTTATGAATTTTAGATGAAGATTTTAAGCTTTTGAAATCATACATTGCTTCACAAAGTATGTACTGTTGATAAAAAGTGATAGAGATGAAGCTCCTGTTCAGTCTGATCAAGCTTATACAAATGATTTTGAATTCCGGTGTAGGAAGTATATTATGTAAATAACTGTATGCGCTCAGGAAAGTTTGTATTTGAGTTGGACAATAGTGTTGACCAGGTTTTTACCCCCCTCCCCTTATCTCTCTCTCTCTCTCTCTCTCTCTCTCTCTCTCTCTCTCTCTCTCTCTCTCTCTCTCTCTCTTACTGTAGCCTTTCCTTTCTAAGAGTATTCCAGCCAGAAATAGCGGCATGGCAATTCTTTTCGTAAAGATATATACTGCAGTTATTTCTCAGGAGTCCAACAGAAAAGACCAACATAAATAGGACTGTCGTCATGAAAAGCCTGCTGATCGCAGGAGATTTATTATAAAATGTGTGAACGCCCACTATAATTCCTCACAGAAGACTAAGCCCATGGCTCATTCGAAATCCCGTGTGATATTGAGCGAAAAGATTGATATTCAGAAAGAAGCGTAAATTTCAGATGAAATGAGCATAATTTGGGGTATTTTGTGGTGCAGATTGATTGCCTTTTGCTGCGATCTGGGGAGAGGCAGTTGTTACCTTTGTACGATGATGATAGGAGAGGTTAAGGAATGATGTGACAATACACTGATAAGAAAGGATGAAATGGATCGTAATGGCGCGTTTGAAAGAACGGTTATGGAATGTGTAGAAAATATAATGGGAAAGAAAATATATAATGGTGAATGATGGAAGACGTCCGGTGGACAATAAAGACAACAATGCATATTCCCACATTTAACCCTAACGTACTTTATGGTACATTTTTATTTTGTTTGTTTGCGCACGATAATAAGTTGTAAAAATGTCTTTATCTATCTATCTTTCTATCTATCTACAGACACACACACACACACACACACACATATATATATATATATATATATATATATATATATATATATATATATATACATACACATATATATATACATATATATCTATATATATATATCTATATATATATATATATATATATATATATATATATATATATATATATACATATATATACATATATATCTATCTATCTATATATATATATATATATATATATATATATATATGTGTGTGTGTGTGTGTGTGTGTCTATAGTGCATGCGTTTTTATCTTTAAAAGTTCGTGTCCTAAAATGGTTGTCTGTTTGTATGTGTTATTTTAAAAAATGTGTACCTGCATATGCCGACTGCCAGCAGTTCATTGTTTTCTTATGTTTTTCTGTAAGCAACCATAGGAGGCTTTGCTCAAGCTGGGTCATATTCTAATTCAATTTAAAAAGTGTTTTTCTCGATATAAATGTCCAGAGTAATTCTATCATATGCTCTCTCTGTTTGCATACATGAATTTTTACCTTTTAATGGTTTCATTTTTCTCGCCTGATAATACCATTTAATCGGGGCATTGACATCAAATACTCAGTATTCTTACGTCTTTTTTTAATTACTACCATGATTTTTAAAATCATTACTGTAATTGAATGAGTTTTGCGATAATAAAGATTTTAATAGGTTCTTGAATATTTAAAAATCTAAGGATGGTAACATTTACTATTGTGACCTCAGTGCATACGGTCATTTGTCATTCAGGCAAATATCAACAAAAGGAAGAATATGTTTTACTGATGATTTCAAGTTTTTCACACTTTTGAAGCGTCATTTGAGCGCATTATGTACGTAGTGGCCGTGTTTACATCATCTTTAAATAAAACTCCTTTTTGTTGTGATGCGATCATCGATCTATTTATTACTGCCTGGTAAGCTTTCCCTTCCATTAGCTTATCGAAGCAGGGAATAGTCAGGGCTATATATAACCAATTTTTACGCTAGATCACAGCAGATTTAGGCTTATGAATAGCCAATCTGTTGTTAGAAATAAGCAGTCTTTAGAACATCTGAGTGATCCTATGTAAATTATGTGATTCTGTGTAACACAGAGGTGATAAAAATATATCAGGATTTAAAAACCTATAGTCGGATGGAGTGACCATGCTGGTGGGAGCTTCTGCATCTATGGAACTTTTTAAAGGAAGGAACCCCGCCAGGTTTAGCGTCTCATAATACCCGAAGGCGTAAGATGACATCCGCTCAAAGAGAAGGTTATGATACATTGTTGTCCGGATGAAGTGAAAAGATTGGGGTTTCTTAGCTGGTGAGGCATAACCTCTGTGTATGGCTGATAGGATCCCTTGAAATGTTAATGGAAAATAAGAGGTACGGGAGAGAAAGGTTTGAAGAATTTTTGAAGTTTGTTTCGCAGTAATAAAAAGCTTATGAATAAATATATTCAATGTTGGTGGGCTTATGCTCATTCTTTTTAAAGGTTATTTGAAGTTGTTGAGCTTTTCTAAGATTACCAGAAGGTTGGAATATCTACAACTTGATAGTAACTTATTTAATGAAAAAGTGCGTATTTGTGCAAACAGCAAATCTAGTCATATATATATATATATATATATATATATATATATATGTATATATATAATATTATATATGTATATATATATATGTATATGTATATATTATACTATTATATACATATATGTGTTTGGTTGTGCATATATATATATATATATATATATATATATATATATATATATATATATATATATATATCTAATATATGTGTATATATACATATATATCTTATATAAATATATAATAAATATATGTATATATATATATATATATATATATATATTTGTGTGTGTTGGGTAGTATTTTTTTATCTAACTTCTTTGTATTCGTACATCCTATATATGAGTAAACTTTGTATCATTTCGTAAATGGCTCGAAGCGTCTTAAAGTTTGTTGGTATTTTATCGTCAATGTCTCTTTCTGTAATTGTGGGCTATAATGACTTGATGATTTTTGTAACATTAACTCTGAAGATCTCGAACATTGTCTTTGATATTAACATCTCTGGTGAACCTGTTTTAATCCTTTTTGGCTTATCTATCGTAGCGGATGTCCTGTCTCGATCTCTGGGTTGATAATTCGTCATTAGGCAACTAATTAGCCTCGTCTGTATGCACAATTGTGGCATAAATGAGGAAAAATTATCATTAACTTAAATGCATAGCTCTCTTCACAGCTAACATGAAACAGGTTGATGAAACTGGAATATCTCTCTCTCTCTCTCTCTCTCTCTCTCTCTCTCTCTCTCTCTCTCTCTCTCTCTCTCTCTCAACCTGACTTTAAAAGAGGGAGTTTTGATCTACGTGATTTACCTCCACTATTTGCTTGAGAATTCTTCAAATATTACTAAAGTTTGCCAATTGAACTCCTTGCAAATTTATAGGCTTTTTAAATGGAACAGCATTATCATCGTGGATTGGGAAGCGTAGACACACACACGCACATATATTTACATACGCACACCCATGTACAATCATATGTTATTATTTTTAGGGCTGATTGTTTGTCTTCGAAGAAAAAATTCGTAGTTTAATAATTTTTTTTTTTTTATTTTTTGTTTAAGAGAAAGATTGTACATGGTAAACAAATTTTAATTATTGGAGAATTTTATTCGTTATAGGAAATAGGATTTGGCCATTGTTAAGCGTTTAACCTTTCCATGTAGTGCACTGTCGTGACCCTGGGCATTAACTCGTAGAGTAGAGAGAGAGAGAGAGAGAGAGAGAGAGAGAGAGAGAGAGAGAGAGAGAGAGAGAGAGAGAGAGAGAGAGAGAGAGAGGTCCAAATATTGCAAAACACTGTGTATCGGTACACCCCCTAGTTTCAAGATTAGACGAGACCCATTACCACAAATCTTTCCTGCCTAATCACATCAGGCTGTCCATTTGACTGGAGTGATTAGAATACGGGGTCTGTCCATTGAGGGATTAGGGTAGTCGTTGACCAGAAAGGATTTGGAGTGATTTGTGGGCCCTTTTCGTCCCATCTGGTCTAGAGGAAAGGCCTTGGCCAAAAATGGGCCTATAAAAAGAGCACACCAAGCCTTTATTTTAGGGTTTGTGAATTATACGGGAATATGATATTGCTGTAATTCAGGAGGATTTCATTGTACACAATGATAGCAGGAATATTGTACGGTATATTTGCAAGCCGATTTCATGCTTCCTTGTATTTTATATTAATATTAGCACATTGAGAAATTTTTATTCTACAGCCAGTCAACAGGGTTTAATATTCAAAACGCTTTACATATGGTAGTAACTTTTAATATTTGTTACTTGTGTTAGGAAATTATTAGATTTTTCTTTTTTCTTTTATACTGTAAGAATGATTTCCATCTGGAAAAGGCCCACACTTTTCAATAGCTGGTAAATCATAAAAAGAATCAAGTTTTAGTAAACACCTCACCTTTACATGACAAGAACAGCAACAACAAGTTGGCGTAACTTATCTAGACAAAATTGGTTGCAGTGTACCGAAGTTCTTTAGAAATTTGAGTAATTACTAAATACTTGAACATTCAAGGGAAGAAGTCATACTCATTCTACTCAAGAATTTGTCTTATTGTGTATTTTATAATTTTTTTTTTTTTTGGTTCGTTGTATTGTTTTGTTGAAATGTCTTTCTTTTTTTTTTTAGAAATCTTTGGGGAAAATAAGTAATTTATGTGTTCTGGTGTTGCTAGAACAAGAGTAATCAGTGATTTCTGACCTCCGCCAAAGGTTACTGGAGTCGTCCATGACGTAAGATATATCTTGCTGTGGAAATTTCGTCAAAATCCGTCAATTTGTTTTGAAGTTTTCTTTAAAATAGTGAAACATGTAAATCCGGATCCGGATCATCTCTAAAATTTAATAGGGTCGTACTTAACCTAAGATCTAACTGTGGTGAAAATATCGTCAAAATCCGTCTAGTTGGTTTTGAAGTTATTTTTAAAATGGCAAAAAATGCAAATTTGGATCTAGAATCCGGATCATTTCGAAAATTTAATAGGGACGTCCATGACCTAAGAACTATTTGTGGTGAAAATTTTGGCAACATCCGTCGAGTAGTTTTGACGTAATCCCATCCACATTCGCAGACAAATGAATAAATAAACTATAATCCGGATCCGGATCATCTCCAATATTTAATGGGGTTGTCCATAACCTAAGATCTATCTTTGGTGAAGATTTTGTCAAAATCCATCTAGTAGTTTTGACGTTATCTTTAAAATGGCAAAAAATGCAAATCCAGATCTAGAATCCGGATCCAGATCGTCTCCAAAATTTTAGTAGAGTCGTCCATAACCTATGATCTGTGTGTGGTGAAAATTTCATCAAAATTTGTCGACTAGTTTTGACGTATTCCTGTACACAGGTTAAATTCTGTTTCTCCTACCAATCGCCATGGCTTGAGAGCTCTAGACCTTGCCTCTGAATCAGGCTGTAAGCAATTCCTAAGTGAAGCTACTAACAGGGCTGGTAACTGCTTGGACCTGGTATACACCGACTCCCCTGGCATTATAACAAGTAATGTTGGTCCTCCAGTTGGGACATCTGATCATGCCTTGATTTCATTAGTGAAGACTGAGTAGCCTGTCCCTGATGTATCGTACTCATGTAAGATTTATACGAAATCTCAAGCAGACGGGAATGGGATTTTACATAATCTTTTTGGCTTGAATTGGTCACAATTGTATAGTAGAGCTGATCCTGTTGTCCATTTGAATGAGAAACTAGTCAACATAAGTGATAGGTGTATCCCTTCTTGTGTGCTAAGGTACTGAGTGAAGGACAAACCATGCTTCAATGATGATTGTAGACGTGCTTATTTAAAAAAGTAATATGCCTATCATCTTTGGAAGGGTAACAGATCAAATTTGACCTGGAATAACTTATACTCAGCTTAGAGATTTTGCTCAGAAAGTTTATGTTTCAACTAAAAAGGAATACAATTTAACCATAAAAGAAACCCTTTCTGGTACAACCCAGGAACATAAGTGGTGGACTACTCTTAAATCTGCACTCTTTATTGTAGATGCGACAGACCCTCCTTTACTTGAAACAGATTACTCTGTCACTCACTGTCTAAAGGAAAAGGCAACCCTTTTGGCTGATGTTTGTGGCTGTAAGAAGAGTGATGAGAAACTCGAACTTGCTTATTCCTGTTTTCCTGAGGCTAAACTAACTAGTTTAGCTTTTCGATCTCATTGAATTAAAGCTCTATTAATAGACCTTGATGCTTATGGAGGTGTAGACAGAATGGTACTTTTCCTTTCCTGCAGATTTCTTAGCTCCAAAGTTATCTGTTATTTTTTGCAAGTTAGCAAGAAGAGGAGCTTTTAGCACTTGTTGGAGAATTGGTAAAGTTACTCCACTATGTAAGTGTGTTTGCGATAGCTCAAGTCCAACTGATTACTTCCCAATTTCCCTAACTCCCATATTATCTAAAGTTTTTGAACGTCTTTTGTCAACGTCTTAATAGGTTTGCCGAAGGTAATCATCTGTTCCCTAGTTTGCCATTTGGTTTTCGTAAAGGCCTTGGTGCATGTGATGCCCTTCCTACAATCTCCAATGCTGTACAGAAATCCTTTGATTGCGGTCGGGAAGTTCTTATGATTGCCCTTGATTTTAGTGCTGCCTTTGACTGTGTTAATCATGAGGCCCTTGATTTCAAACTCAAACAGATGGGAGTGGGTGAGTCGTTTCTTAGAAACGTTATTGAATTTTTAATTAATAGATCGCAATGAGTTGTTGTTGATGGGCACCATAGTGAGTATAGGAATGTGATATCTGGTGCCCCTCAGGGTAGTGTTCTTGGTCCATTGCTTTTCATACTATATACACATGACATGTGGTTTAGCATAGAAAATATGCTCGTTACATATGCAGATGATGCTACTCTTTGCATCAGTTCCATCCCCTGAATGTAGATCTGGGGTTTCTGAATCCCTTAATAGAGCTAAAATTATTGCATGGTGCAAATTATGGTGTATGAAGTTGAATCCTAACAAAACTCAAAGTATGATTGTAAGTAGTTTGACGACAGTTTCTCCCCAGTATCCAGATCTCTGCAGTGACAATGTTTCTTTTAACT
>NC_090728.1:91267738-91272738 GCF_036898095.1 Palaemon carinicauda
ATACTACACATATTTATATAGTAATGTTTTGGATACTTGGCATTTTATGATAAAAATACCTCAATGCCTGACGTCATCTCCTACGTTAACTAAAAGGTAACCTAACTCAGCAAGCTGTTGCATGATTATCTCCAAAGCAATTTTGCTAACCTCATTAACAGAATAAATCATAAATAGCGTTATCTAAATTTTACTAGTAGCCTGAATCATTACTTTATTAGATACATACTTTTATTTTCAGTGCGATTAGTTGTTATGGCCTCCTAGTATTGGTATTTCTATATCGTAGATAAACTTCATTTGACTACAGTCTGGAATATGACAGTTGCCGTGCGTGTTTACTCTGTGTGGTGCGTTTCAATAGAATAAAACGTAGCATTTTCTTAAGAAATCTTGTGTTTGTAAATACTTTTTGCGGGAGTTCAATGTTAACCCCTTTTAACTTTAAATATTGTTTAAAAATTTCGGCATACGGTTAGCTGTAGAACATATATATGTAAGATTCTGCTTTGATTTTTATTTGATTGACACGTTCTATGGCTATGTGCAATACGCATACTTCTTGGAAGTTGTGTAAGTTACGGTAAAGCGTCGTTCTCATGAACACCGATTGTTTTGGAGCCATTTGTCCATTTCGTTCATTTTCGCTTTTTGTACATAGAAATCATAAGATTTTGAAAAGGCTTAGATGTTAAGACAGAGGCATCCAGACGGATCTAACGTCAAAAGTTGCTCGAAATACGTAGTGTTTGAACATATAATTCTTATTAATCGCTACTGAAAAATTGTTTTCCTTTACTACCAAGAGCTGTTTTTTTTTTCTTTTTTTTTTGAAGATTTTATTTCTTTTATAACTTTATTATTTCACTCCAATATTTTGACTATTTACCTAATATAGCGTTGTGTTGTTGAGTAATCGTTTATATATATGTTTTTATGAGAGCCGTTAGTTCGGAATTATGCAAATTTTATAAATTATAAAGCCGATGGTTTTTGTTTTCGAAATATGAATTTATTAGAAGATACTATTATTTTAGGAATAAAATGTTGGTTAATAATTGCTTTAATCAGAACCAGTTTCGTAACATATTTATTCAAATATATTCCGAAAAGGGAAAAGTTTTTGCTATGATTGGGAAAACTTGGGTTGCGGTTATTCTTAATAGTATACTATTTATTTTTGGAGATTGTTTATATGATAAAAGATTGAGGGATTGCTTTCAAGATTAAATCAAAAGCAAGATTTTCTATGTGAAGTGGACTAAATATGGTTAATTGAAATTATATTTGGAATTTTAAAAAATATTTGATAAACCCACTTGAGATCGTAAATTCTTATAAAGGCAATTTATAATTTCATCGCATAGTGAGAACAGACATGGAAAAATTCCAGTTTTCAAGAAAACATATTTTCAACTACTGCGATGGTCTTTAAATTTGTACTAACAATATAAAATTCCTACCACCTACCAAATCAGCCAACAGGAAAAGCATTCTTTAAGCCAAACTCCTCCATTGTATATCACGTGTAAATACAAAATAATGATTAAAACTTGCAACTGTCAGATACAAGCAAATTAGATATTACGTCTCCTGGGACGTTTCGTTTTTAATCCAAACTTTTTCTGACCCCATAATGTAAAGACTATTTTAAGTCAGCTTATATGCTTAACCTATAGACTTCAACGAATTCCTTCATATAGTTTTGCTAAATTTGACAACCCTTAAATTTCCTGTTCGTCCCATGCTTCTTGGTGTTTATTAAGTATGATCTATTAACTTCAGCATTTTTTTTAACGTTTTCTTTTTTTTTCCTAAATTGTTGTCGATAATTTCAAACAATTAATTCCTAATTATTATAATTTCTGATCAGAGCTGTGATTCTTTATAACGTCTTTTACCTTTCTGACCACTTATTTCCAAGAAAATATTTGCATCGATTATACTTTTCATCACACCCTTTTAACAGTATTACAAGTGTTAGCATTGCTTTTTTTTTATCCTTTTTCCATTTTTGGTCGCTGCTGCATTAACAATTCTGTAAAACTGATATGCTTCATGTGTTTACTTTAGAAAACTGTGTATAATTAACTGCAAATGAGTACCCAGAACAAATCGAGGAATAGCTTAATGAAGAAAACAACCGTGCCTGTCTAATGTCTTTTCTCTTGTAGCTTCAAGTGTGGCATAAAGCGTAACTAACGCATGTGACCCTTAGAGACCCGCTGTCCTTAACCTACTAATGGTCAAGATATGCTTGTCATTTGATCGTGAAGCATGGCTAATTGTTTAAAGGAATTTTGAAAGCCAAGACTGAGCAGTGCTTAATGAATCTGTTTTCATTTCAGAGATTAATATTGTGTGAAAGTGCTTCATGTTTTAACTGCGATATTGAGTAGAGTTCTTGTTTTTTTTTTTTTTTTTTTTTTTTTTTTTTCGTATTATGTTTTTGGATAGGATGTTATGAAAAGTTAGCGTTTCTTTTAGACGTTGGAGACTGCTCTCTCGTGTGTCGTTGCTATCAAGATTTTCGTATTTTTAGGATGTTCAGGGTAGTTGGTTGTTCACTAGTAGAGAGAGAGAGAGAGAGAGAGAGAGAGAGAGAGAGAGAGAGAGAGAGAGAGAGAGAGAGAGAGAGATTTTATTTGTGGATATAAGTTGCATTGAAGCATATCTTTGCGCATTTTATTTTTTTTTTTTTAAGAAAATAACAATTTAATAATGTGTATTCAGTTTTTAATTTATAGTTTAGCATGAAATTGTAAACTGTTCTGTTTTAAGTTCTATGCAATAAAAAACAGAGTTGTAAAAAAAAATGATGCTGTAATCGTTCGATTACCGAATGTCCTGCTTTGATTTTTCATTTCATCAAAACATTGTTTATAATTTGTATATACGTGTTTGATTATGAATTTCCTATTCCCCGTTTCTTGGTTATGGTTGAGTCTTTTTACAAAGACAGATCTAACACCCTTTCATGTCATTCCATAATGGTTGGTCCGGTGATGAAAATTGACCAAGCGTTTCTTTGTCTCTTTTTAAGTGAACCATCCTGTTTTGTTCTCATTTCGTGATCGACAGATATATTCTTATAAAAACTGTATCGTTACTACTAATACAACTATTATTACTACTCCCTGTATGCACAATCACTTACTGAAATCCCAAAACATATTTCTCCTATTTTACCTAAAAGGCAGACATGCAGGCTAGACTAGATTTTGTATTATCGTAGTTATTCCATGAGAAAGACTTTTCGAATTTTTTGTTTGCGGGAAATATCTCTCTTGAATTTTGAAAACATGTATTCATGTTTATCGTTGTAATCACTGAAGCTTCAACTCTGTTATGAAAGTGGTAAGAGGAGGCGAAGGATCAGCGATAAAATACAAGATTTGGTCGACTGAACATCGTGCCGTATGCTCCGTTGCAGAGGTCATGCAAGGTCACAAGTTTCGCGCAAGAGAAAGATGCTGAGAATCATAGGTGGGGGTCAGGATTTGGTGGCATAAGGTCAATGTCTGCACAAAAAGCGAATAATCTTCTTTTCCGTCGTCGTTTCACCATTTTAAACGATAATGGTCAATATTAAGCATGGAATATAGAGCCCATTGTTTTGTGCAAGATGGAACTTTATATATTTAGATAATTCTTGAATAGAAATGCACCGATATCAGCTATGCCCATTTATTAGATAGCATGAACGATCAGGCATGTCTAAAATGGCTGAAAAAATAGAAATCAGTATTTTTTTTTCAGGTAAAATAGAACTTATTTCTCGAAAATGTGGTAATTACCTGATCATTTTTGAAATGCGCGAAGGCATTTCTGTTACAATCCTGAGATGTAATCTTGTAATGAAGACGTAAATGCTGAAATTCTCTAGTTCCGTATCGTGGCACACTCCTCCCTCCTCTCGCCTAAATCGCAGCCTTGGGTCCCTGAGTCCGAGAATGACCGCAGACACACGTCTCGGTAATTGGTTGTAATGGTCGCCAGATGGGGTGTCTCCATGACCATTACTCGGATACGTGATCTTTGACCTGATGCCATTGCCCTATGTCTTGTGCCGGGATAGCAATCAGCTGACCTCTCTCCCAAGGTGAAGAATTGCTATTGATGAGCAAGAGTTGAAAATCTCTTGTTAACTCTTCTTTAAGAAATTATTCGTAGAAAAAATTAGACAAAGGATAAAAAGCGAATCAATTATTTTTAGTTTACTTGCTGGGTAGTTGATTTAGATAAAAATAAAAAACAGTTAAGGTTTTTCGTAGGTTTTTTATCAGTATCTTTAAATTTCATAATATTATCACTATTACTTGATTCTTCTTATAAAGTACTTAAGAAATTTTTATTCTCTGTTGCGCAGTAGTAATGACTTTAAGGACTTCCTCTGTTGATAGCCATCTTTTATTTTAATGCAAAGGTCGATAGAACGGTAACCTATTGTCCGTGTGTGTGATTCAGTATTAATGGAAATGAGAACAATTTTGGGAAGGGTCAGAGTGAAGTTTTACCAGGAAGAAACAGACCCCAGGAAAAGTGAGAAATTTTATTGTTAAAGAAGATTTAACCTATTTTTTTTTTTTTACCAGGAATATAAAGAAGGAAATGTATTAATAGAGCTATAACAACCTTACTAAGTAGATTTGAAGAAAATAGTTGGATCATTTGAATTTAGTGAGAGAAGTATAGAAAAGAAGAAAGAAATTTTATACCTGATGTGAAAAAGAGACAAAATTATATAAATGAAAGATAAACTCAAATCTAAAATAATCGTAAGATTACTATAGAGCGCGCGCCATTGCAGATGCTGTGCCTCAACCATGAACCTGATCCTGAAGATATTTCTGATATTGACAGGAAAGATAATTGAAAAGTCGAAGTAGTAGATGGGATAACGGAAACACTGAATATGTCATTTGATTTGATCTCCATTCATGATGCATTCACAAGTTCCGAGATAAGAGTTTAAAGAAAGTACAGCTCAAGATTTAGTT
>NC_090728.1:91277738-91287738 GCF_036898095.1 Palaemon carinicauda
AACATAGTGTAGGTAAAAGTAGACAATAAGCACTTGCGAATAATAATGCCTTTGCCAGTAAAACATTGCCATAGACCAATCACGATTGGGCTGTTGCTTAGCAGAGTCGAATTATGAGTGGGGCAAACTTGCCAATCAGATTAGCCACTCACTTTCAGAAACACCACCACGCCTCCACCATTCGTCATACTTTCACTGTTATGGGACAACCGCTCACGATGTTAGGAAATCAAATGTAGACTAACCCTGGCCCCATTATGATAAGGAATCCTTATGGGCAAGGTTGGCATGCGCTGCTTATTAGGTTTTATCTTACCTCTGATTACTGCTTCCTACATGAAAGCACCGCAGGGGTGGAGCAGTTTGGTAACCGCCCTTTCTGTAATTTACACCCTGATCCATCTTCATCAATTCCTAGCGTATAGGTTCACCTTATAGCACCTTTAGGCTTACTGCTACTCGCTTAGCTTACCCTTCGCTGTGCTAAATACCTCCCTGCTAAAAACCTTATGATTTAAAAGTAGAATGGAACGGGAACACAGCTTCGCGTAGGTTTTGATGTAGATCATTTTAAAAATATTGTTATTTCAGTAACTTTATACACTACGATAAGTAAGAATTTCTATTTTCACCCGATGATGTTAATATTAGATTATCAGAAACTTAAAAGTTGATACAAAATTACTCTTTATTTTTGTAAGGAAATAACGGTTGTACTTAATGCTAAGGATAATTAAGAATTCAATTACAAGAAAGTATAACTTATGATGGAAGAAAAATAATGATGAATAGATAAGTTAGTGCATTTCATATGCACGCCGTCCTACAATTTCGTTCTTGTGCAATTTTGTTACTGTATTGTTCTCGAGCTATAATTAATATAGCTTAATTACGATAAATATAAATATTTGAATCTTTCTGTTTACTTTTGATAAGTAAATAGTTAAATCTATTATTGACAATCACCAATTTTATCATGATTATAAGGAAATGAACTAACGAACGTATGAAAATGTATTGATATAACTAACGGTCTTCACTTTGGAATCACGCCGGGTTTCAGTTGAATGCAATATCGCGGATGTATTTTAGCAGATATGTTTTTATACCACTTGAAACGGAAAGGTAGAAAAGAGGCAGACAAACGAAGGGCAGGTGTCTAAAACATATTAAATTGAAATTCGTGTGTTTGTTAAGAAATGCGTGAAAAGATAAAAAACAGGAAATGCATAATGAACCCCAGTAGTGAACAGGTCGAAAGTAATTCAGCCTTTGTTGAATACTTTTATTTTTTAATTATGAGAAAAAGAAAGATCAGCAAAGTCGTTACATTCTGCTGAAATGCAAAAGGAACTGTTCTGGCGATTACCATTTTAAGGGGCATTCTGTACAGTTCACCCTGAACGAGAGAGTAAAACTATAATAAAATTTAATGAACAGGTGTGCCGTAAGTAGACTTATTATCATTATGACTATTATGCTTATTATTATTGCCTCCATTTACGTAATTTGGTATCCTCTGGTACTTTTCATGTTCAAGAAATGGCATATACCGTAGTTAATAATCTTTAACTTATATATTTTTCATTAAGCTTCTTGAAATCAAAGGATGCAAAAAGTAAGATTTCTTTTTCCAAAATAAATGTCTTCGAACATGAGTGTTTGATCAATCACAAAACAACTGTTTTTACCTTTGCATTGGAATACCAAGTTGCATGTAATATGTAATTCGTCTACATAGTATTTCTCTGTGTATTTATTATGTGAAAGTGTTTTCAGATAAACTATTTCATTGCTATTGTATCTTCAGAATTATTTTACACACTTGGATATAAACGAGATACAACTCCATTCATAGATATCAAATATAAAGGGAAATTTCTTGAATAATTATGAAAATTGAAATTTTTTTAATCATAGAATATGTTTTAGGTTATTTTGAGTGTTATATTTTTTACGATCATTTAGATATTAATTTTATGTATGCTACTTAATGTTTAAAGTAACACGACAAGCCCTCTATATATTATTTTGCAATTATTATGTTTATCCAATATTTGATGATTTAATAACGTTTAAATGTTTTGTGTTTGGAAAGCGAATTACCAAATGGAGAGAGAGAGAGAGAGAGAGAGAGAGAGAGAGAGAGAGAGAGAGAGAGAGAGAGAGAGAGAGAGAGAGAGAGAGAAAGATACAGTATTGTGAATTAGAGGCCATGTATGTATGGTTGATAGTGGGAAAAAGGGTAACAATTTTAAAGTGAAACAACCATTATATGTTAATTCAAGTCATATCATCGCCGTTGTCTGAAATGAATTCTTGTGTCCGAAAGTATTTGGATTTAGACGATGGAAGATGAGATTTTATCCATCTTGCTGGTGCAAGACGAATTTATGGTCGTTCCAGAGTTGCCAATTCGTTAATAATGAAATTTTCGCCTTTTATTATTTGGTAAATGGGATTAAATCATTACCGATTGATTTAGCACGCATCCCTAAGGTAATTACTTGAAGCGAGTTCCTTTTAGGATGTTGATAAGGAAGAGGGTAATTATTTTTAATTGCTGCTCATTTCATCATGTAGCCCCTTTATTATTAATGAATTGGAGGTCGACTTTGTTTAAGGAATGAATGGGTATAGAAGAAAAATTGGAGGGATGTAACGCTGCAAGAGAGAGAGAGAGAGAGAGAGAGAGAGAGAGAGAGAGAGAGAGAGAGAGAGAGAGAGACTTATAGAGATTTAACTTGAAATGAGCTTAAACACAAGTGAAGATAATATTTTAGTCATTTTCACACTGTGTGACCACTTTTTGAATGACACAACAGCTTGTAATTCTTGTAATTAAACTGATGTAGGTGCATATTTTAGTAGTATTTGAATTTTCTAATTGAACTGTGGTTAGACCGAAGATTGAAAGAAATTTACCTTGCTAAGAGATTACACAAATAAATAACATGGAATAGGTTAAGCTATATGTGATCAAGAATTTGGGAAGAGAATGAATTATCTATAGAAGTCAAGTTGCGTCAGTTCTCCTTTATGGAAACGTAGCGTGAATGTTATTGTGCATCAAAGAGAAAAGGTTAAACTGTTGAGATTGAATGCTTGCTCTGTGTATGTGGAATAAGAAAATATGATAAGGGAAGAAATTTTGAACTAAACAGAAGTGGAAATATGTTTAGTGTAAGTGAAAGGATTCTGGTATTTTGAACCGTTCGATCATATGGAAAGGTTGGGAGACTAAAGGTTTTTGAAAAGTGTAAAAATTTGGAATAGCTGTGGTAGTTAGTAAGAGGTAAGTCTTGAAAGGGTAGGATATAAGGTATGAAAAACGAATTTGAACAGAAACTGGTTAATAAACAGTAATCATAAAAGTGTGTACAATGTTATAGTGGATAGTGCATTCTTTGTGGAAGGCTTGACGGTGAGAATGGTCCAAATGTGTAAAAGTGTGGAGATTATTTATTTAGTAATTTTACGGCACTTGGACCTGATTTATGATTTAGCAGTATAATGTTCAAGGCTGTTGAGATTATTGTCATTCACATTATATGTCGTGCCTGCGTCTATTTCTTTAACTTAGTGTGCTATCGTATCCATATTGCTAATATTCTGTTCCTAAGTGCCAATCCCAACATTCTGTTATTTCCATATCTCTTTAAGTTGTAACTAGCTTATGTTTTAAGGCATTAGTAAGGCCCCAAGTTCCTTATACATAAGTTAATACTGGTAGGACCATCTGATTAAATACTTTTCTTTTAATTTCGGTCTTCATGTCCTGGTAGTTTTAGGATCGCTGTACTACACTTATAGATATCTTTAAGTGTTCTAATATGAGATTCGTTTATCCCTTGCTTTTGAAGGGCTTTCATTACTGCTGAAGTTCTGACAGGATCATAAGCTTTTCATAGTCTATAAAGGCCATATATATAGTGCTTTTTCATACTATGTTATTTTTCCCATTAGCAGGTTAATTACATGGATATGGCCACATGTTGAATGCCTGCTTCTAAAGCCTTCTTTCTCTCTTGATTCATTAAAGTCTATCTTTCTTTCCGGGTTAATATGATCCTTGTAATTATTCTATATATTACTGAGGATAAAGTGATTGTGCCGTAATTTTTCAGATCTTCTGTGTCTCCTTTTTTTGTGAATTAATATATTGATACTGTTTTTCCATTCTGTAGGTAGAGAGTATTTTTGCAGACATTTATGTAAAGTTCCGTGAGTTTTACTACTATGAAATTTGCTCCATCAATTATTAAATATGTCGTTAGGCCACCTTCTGCTTTACCTCTTTTCATGCCTTTTAACGCTTTCTTTACTTCTACTTTTGGTACTACCCGCTCATGTGTTTCATTATTTCTATTGGCAAAGTTTTCGTATCACTATTGCTGAGCATTGTATAGAAATGCTCTGGAATTTTTATCACTTCATCTCTATTGTTGATAACATTTACCTTTTCATCCTTTCAAAGCTTATAACTGTTGGCACCCTCTTTTCTTTGGTGTTTCCTATTTTGGTCTGCTTGTGTTTACGAATGTCTTGAGGTTTTATTTTTTTCTTTTATTATGCATAGTTCTGCTAATTGTAGGTCATCTTTCTTGGATTTTACCCTCATTCCCAATGGTTTATTTATTAGAAATTTGGTCTTTTCTGTCTTTTCTGACAGTTTTCTTGATTTTGTTTAGGAGCTTTTCCACTTTTCTCTTATGTAGATTTCAATATATATATATATATATATATATATATATATATATATATATATATATATATAGAGAGAGAGAGAGAGAGAGAGAGAGAGAGAGAGAGAGAGAGAGAGAGAGAGAGAGAGAGAGAGAGAGAGAGAGTTATAATTATACGTATGTATTCATGTGTATTTTATGTAAAATGTTGAGTAATTCATATTTAAATGTGTTGACACATATTTTGTATTGCTTGTCTGTGTTGCCATAGCAACAATATGAGGATCTTGAAAACTCAGCAGAGCGAGAAACATTTCACACTAGTTCCTTTGAAAGAATATTCATTCGCTTTTCGTTGTCTTGTTATATTTATTTTTTACATTAAACAAGATTGGCGGAAAGTGCAGGAGCCCGAGAGGAAATTAAGTTTTTCCACTTTTGTTTTACGTTATCGAATGGGATTATTTTGCATGTTATTTACTCCTTTTTACTGCAATAGAACAGCGGTAAAATCCACGATAAAGTCGTCATTTTCGGTTGAAGATGAAGACTCCGCTTTTCGTGTCCAACCAAGACCACACCCTATCTCTTCTTTCGGTCATGCCCTTTACTCTGTGACCAATCCCGTAATGGCACCTCACTTCTATTCCCATCTAATCATATCTAATCTCCTGTCTATTAGTGATTAGGTATGCTCAGCTGGAATGGATAACTTCCTATCCCCTGCCTGGTCGGTAAAGATCAAAGAAGGAAGGCTTATTCAAATGTGCTCTCAGGTTTTTGTGAAAAACTATTTCAGATTCATTCCAGACTGTCGAAGATAACCTTCATTCCTACCCACTTAGCCTTCAAAGTATGTTTGGTTGCTGGATGGCCAAGTGGCTAAGAATTAAGTAATTACCAGTGGGTGGCCAGAATGGTAGTAGATATGAAGAGTAGCCTGAGGGTTCTTTGTCTGAGTACCTGGCTAAGAATGAAAAAAGTGGAATATTTATCTCGGTAATCCATCTTTGAAAGCAATCCAGTCTTCAACACTGAGAGTTAGAATGCTTGGAATGCCTTTATCTATTGAAGATATTTCTAAATCACATGATATATTCAACCGACAAGACGTTACACGTGTATCCGTGCATTTGAAATAGAGTAGAAGAATGTAGCGTAATTCGTTTCTTCTTTATTTACTCGGTATATTCTAAAGTTCTAAACATACTAGAGGTATTTCTGTTACGTAAGATGATTTTATCAATGGGCACAAGGTGGTTAAAAAGAGGTGTTGAGAACTGGTTTATGATTTTACTGAAGTATTCATGATTTTAAATGGTATAAGATTACCCCCCCCCCTCTCTCTCTCTCTCTCTCTCTCTCTCTCTCTCTCTCTCTCTCTCTCTCTCTCTCTCTCTCTCTCTCTCTCTCTCTCTCTCGTTTCTTGAATAATCTGTTCTATTTAATCGTTATAGCTAGCGTTTGTAGTCGACTTACTCTTGCCAACTTTATTTACGTGTTGTTATTGCACTGCCAGAAAAATAACACCCAAGCGAAACATACACACGCATATATATATATATATATATATATATATATATGTATATATATATATATATATATATATATATATATATATATATATATATATATTATTACTTGCTAAGCTACAACCCTAGTTGGAAAAGCAGGATGCTATAAGCCCGGGGTCTCCAACAGGGAAAATAACTCTGTGAGGAAAGGAAACAAGGGAAAAAAAAATATTTTAAGAACAGTAACAACATCAAAATAAATAAATCCTATATAAACTATAAAAACTTTAACAAGACAAAAGAAAAAAAAATAAGAAAGGAAAGTGTGTCCGAGTGTACCCTCAAGCAAGAGAACTCTAACCCAAGACAATGGAAGATCATGGTACAGAGGCTATGACACTACCGAAGACTAGAGATCAATGGTTTGATTTTGGAGTGTCCTTCTCCTAGAAGAGCTACTTGCCATAGCTAAAGTGTCTCTTCTACCCTTACCACGAAGAAATGGGCCACTGAACAATTACAGTGCAGTAGTTAACCCCTTGAGAGAAGACGAATTGTTTGGTAATCTCAGTGTTATCGGGTGTATGAGGACAGAGGAGAATTTGTAAAGAATAAGCCATTTGGTGTATGTGTAGGCAAAGGGAAAATGAACCGTAACAAGAGAGAAGGATCTAACGTAGTACTGTTTGGCCAGTCAAAAGACACCATAACTCTCTAGCGGTAGTATCTCAATGGGTGGCTGGTCTAGTAAGAGTAAATATTTTATTCACGTATTTCATTATTGTATTTAAAAGATGTATAGCCAGCTCATAAGGTGAGTTCCACTCATGTACGTTTAAGTAATGTATGTAAATTACATGAGACTTTCGTCATTCATTTAATAGTATTTTCATTCAATTCAGTATATGTAAATTTACATTATTTTTTAAATATGTCTTTTTATTTCACTTTTTTTTTTTTTTTTTTTTTTTTTGCGACGTCTTATGTATTCGTTAAGTATGCTGTATGACTCACACAAGGTATGAGCACGAGGGATTACGTCGTTTCTTATGTTTCCACGTGGTTAGAAAGTTCATGAAAATTCTCGAATTAGATTTTTCTCCTTTTTTATTGAAGTGTATTAAAAATTTTGCTTAACCCTTCTGTAATTTTGTGTGAACCAAAAGTCGTAAGTGTAACAATTATGTATTTGTAAATTTCATTAATTGTCAAAATTAAATATTTTCATAAATTAATTCCAGTGAAACAAGTGATTGTATAATTTTTTTAAAGTGTCTTTCTTTTGTCTTAGTTTTGTCTATGGTTTAGTTCAGATATATAATTCGAGTGATATAATTTTTGTGTTTATTTTTTAATTATTGTTAACTTTTTATATAATATATTTATTTTTGTAAAGTGTGTATTATTTCGATCACCAATATTTTTTCTCAGTATTTCTCTCGATTCCCTGACTAAGAACCAAAGTAAGGTTGGTTTTAGAATAGTTCAAGTAAAGTAAACATCTAGTTTTGCTTTTGAGTAATGCAAGAGATCTTTGGATATTCAGTGTTCATATATATTGCCGTCTGCGAGTTGCGTAATTTCTCAGAGCTCGGGTATTTTTCAAGTATAACAGCTTTGTGTAAGAATAAGCAGGTGAGTTTGGAACTTGGGAGTTTATGTAATTCGCCAGCCGAAATAATATATATATATATATATATATATATATATATATATATATATATGTATATATATATATATATATATATATATATATATATATATATACTGTATATATACTTTTGTAATTTATTGTACTAATATGATATGAAAGACTGGTAGTCGTCCAGGAAAAATAATGGGGGTACCAGTCACTATAGGAAATTGGAATTTATGTCCATGACCTTGTGATTATCAAGCTCAGTTACAAAACATAAGATTATGAGCAATATATTAGAGTGAACTTGCCTTAGACATGGAATAAAAGTAAAGCTTCTGCGGTTGTGGTCTCTACTAGTCGTTGATTAGCGTCAGATGAAACCGGAGCACCTGTCGATCGTTCATAATGAAGTTCCCCTCGCCGTAATATAAGGAATAGAGGCTTTGTTTACAGGTGGGAAAAATAAGCGCTAATGAACCTCGATCATTATCTGGCAGAAAGATCACGGCAAGGGGCCGTCCTTCCTCTCCACTTTTGGAAAAAAAAGGAAAAACGAGAATATAACGAAAAGGGGTATAAGTAGAAAACTTGTTTCTCTCTCTCTCTCTCTCTCTCTCTCCTCTCTCTCTCTCTCTCTCTCTCTCCTCTCTCTCCTCTCTCTCTCTCTCTCTCTCTCTCTCTGCATTATGTCTTTCAAAGTCCCACATGCATTTTGCTAAAAGATTTTCGTGTTTAAAGTCTTGTATATCAATAGATTAATTTTTCACGTAAATAATTTATGCGTGTAATATATATATATATATATATATATATATATATATATATATATATATATATATATATATATATATATATATATATAATGTGTGTGTGTGTATGTATGTAGTTATGTATGTATGTATGTATGAATGCGTGTGTATTGTCTCAAAAATAGCTTGAGAGAGAATTGAATATCTTGCGTAATTATTTTTAGACGAAGATCATGGGCATACTATTGGGTTTTTATGCTTCGGGTTTGTAATGAAACTAATGATAAAACTAGAAACAATAATTATCATAGAAATAACAATAAAGAAAGTGATGATGATAATTATGATGATATTGATAACTGTAAAATCGATTCACACAAGCTATTAGTATATCATAGCATATATTTACATTAATGAAATTAGATAATCCCTCGGGATAAATTTTCACCTCATACTGTAAGTGATTATAAGAGAAGTGAATTAGATAAGGTGAATGCATTAATGCATGTTATATCATTAAATATAATTTTTGTGAATGCTTACTAAGCTATGTATATATTGTATATATATATATATATATATATATATATATATATATATATATATATATATATATATATATATATCCTAATTCGTGTATGTAGATGTCTTGTATATCAAGGTAAATGAACTGAATATTCATGAGTATTCCACAAAAACCTATGTGTCTGCATGTTTTGCAATGGCTGCATTTTGATAACGAAGGCAGTAGTTAGTTGCCGGTGAGCACTCGATTTGACAAGACCCTCACCTGAGTGGGCAGTTGTGTAATGTGTACTTACGAACGAACCTTTTTATAATAAATGAAGAAAACCCATATGCCGACGTCTCATTATCCGTCTGCACGGGTCATTATACAGTATATGTATATATATATATATATATATATATATATATATATATATATATATATATATATACATATTATATATATATATATATATATATATATATATATATATATATATATATATATATATATATATATATATATATATATACAAATGGTCGATCACATGTATTTTGCGAGTGAAGTATCTTTAAATAAGTAACCAATCACTAGTGACTCATAAGAGTGGCGTGTAACTTAGACTTACAGAGCCTCTATCATACTGCAGTGGCAAAGTACCTCACATTATGTTGCTCTGTTGATTCACACTTTCAGGGGATGGTCCTGTGATGGCTGCCAGAAACGTGCTTCCCCTACGAACTAACTGTTCTCTCTCGTTTCACCCTTGTTTTTCCCACGGGTTTTCAATCTTGCTTGCTTTCTGTGTGTTTGGATCAATTGCGATAAAGCAAGCTTTTGACTTTTTTGTGTGCATCTTTACTGACTTGTAAACTTTGCAGGGAATGTCGTAAATGTTTCTATTG
>NC_090728.1:91297738-91305238 GCF_036898095.1 Palaemon carinicauda
TGCAACCACGAAAGAAGGAGCTAGTGGATGTTATCATGGTTGAAAGATTCAGAAACTGTGGTTTCAATTTTGTGTTTGAGAGTGTATGTATTGTATGATGGCCAGACAAGGGTGAAGGTGAATTACTGAATAGGCGAGGACAGTAAGCGAGCAGAGTGTATGGTAAATATTTAGCAGAGTCTATGGAAACCAAAATTGAAGTGGATATAGGGAATTGTTGTTACAAATCTCCATTAGGGAATTGAACTAGGAATTTTGAATGTGAAGGAATGCAAATGGTCGAAGCTGTAATGGATATCTACCGTCATTGCGTAGTAGCCTACATGAGGTGTAAGAATTGAAAGAGAGAATGTAAAAGCGATAAAAGGTCAACTCAGATGAAAGGATCAACAGAATGTTTTGAACATGTTTGGTTGTGTGGAAAGAACAAGGACTTATGGGGAGGTGAGAAGAGATAAAGACTTTGAAAGGTTAGGTTATGATGAAGGAGAAATGGAAGATGTAGAAAGTGCTTGATATATGGTGTGGAAAGAGATGCTGGAAAGGAACGGCCATTTACAACCAGGAAGCCCGAGAGTCAGTACAACTTAGAAATGAATGAGTTGTAATGTATTTGGCGGTGTTAGACGACCTTTCGATGTAATTTAGTGAAAAATCGAATGGTGCGGAAGTCTCTGCTTTACATCAAGTATGAATGTGAACGTGACCATTGTGTTTTTTACTGAACCATTGTAAGCAGAAATTATTTTATTTTTTTAATTGCGTGGTTACCCTCTATGCAATATTGGTGTACGCAACTCGTCAAAAATGTTTGCTTAATACTTAGATATGCACACACGAACAGATTCAACCCTTTCCACCCTTTCCCCCATTCTTAACCACAACACGGTAGTTGTGGTTTCCAAATGTACCTCTCGGGGTACTCCCTCTCACTAGGCCGACTAGGGTATTACTATTCCTTCTCCCCCTACTGAGGGACGAGGAGACCGAGTAGTTATACGTCTGACTGACAATGCGGCCTAGCGTGACCGGAAAGAATTATATATATATATATATATATATATATATATATATATATATATATATATATATATATATATATACTGTATAATATATATATGATATGTATATATTATATATATAATATATATAATATAATATAATATAATATAGAACCAGATATATACGCGGGAATGTGTGCGTTTGATGTTTATTTCCTGTTATGTATTTTTTTTATGCAAGTCAGTGGTTTTTGCCAGGCAATGTCACTTGTCAGTAATTCTCTTTCATGTATTTCCTTTTAACTAGTTTTCTTGCAATTTCCCTGTCGTATTTTATATATATATATATATATATATATATATATATATATATATATATATATATATATATATATATATACATACATATATATATATATATATATATATATATACATACATATATATATATATATATATATATATATATATATATATATATATATATATATATATATAAAATTATCACAATAATTCCTTTATTGTATTTATTCTCCAAGTCATTGGACTGATTTTATCTCTAGGAATATTTCAGTTATTTAGCAGTTGTGGACCAGATTTGATCAAATTAATAATAACACAATGTTAAACATTCTGTACTACACTGCATTACTAACGTAATTGTAGTTTTTTTTTTCTTTCAAGAATTTTCATGAAGTGATTTTCATTCATGAAGCCATTTTTTGGTTATCCATGCCAGATGTCATAATATTAGCTCAACTCTTGTAAAAGGCTGATCACCTTTATTGTTTATGACTACTACTGAATAAAAGGTATCCCAAAGTTTACATTTTGGGAAAAATAAATAATGAAAATCCAAGTCAATTTCAGGCCTCATTGGTATACTTTGCCTATGAGTTATTCACTTCTTCAGTGATCCAGCCTCGAAATGATGTTGTCCTACTTGTATCGTCTTCTCTTTGTACCTGCAGGTCACGAGGTCAGTGGGCTGCTCATCAAAAGAGAGTATCTTGGCATACGATGCCTTGTACCTTATACTTTCAAGCAGCTGCTCTATAATTTCAGGAGGACAACGACAAATGCTATCAAGAATAATAAGCAAACAGCAATATGATTTCCAGCTATCTATTCCAAAATCCTTTTACATTACTGCCGACTCCTCGGGAATCCTTTTAATTTGAAGCAGTTAAAATCGAAGGCCGGAAATAGCGTTTCTCGACTTTTCCTACCATTATTCCCCACTTCTGCCTGACACTCAATGTAAGAAATTCCCAAGGGCTTTAATGCTGAAATTGCAACATTCTTATCGATATTACTTATAAGGCCAAATAGTTATCCGTAATTGCACACGTGAATTGCATGAGATTTTTTTTTATCGATAATGTTCTTCTGAACCATTTTTTTTTTTCTTATAAACCTCAGCATTTACTTCTGCTCTTTGGTTTTCAGGGATGACACTGCAGTTAAAAGGACGCGAGAAGAGCACATGCGCGCCTTCATCCGGGACCATAGGACTATGGTGAGTGTTACATTTTTATTTTGATAAGCGGTGTTTGCTTTTCATCTCACTGCCCTCTTTCAGCTGGAATTCTTCCTCTTATAACAGTTATTCCATACCAGAGAAATAAAAGGTTGTATCGCTCTGTATTTAAATCCTTGACAGGTCAGTTTATATTAGGGTTCATTTAGAATGTTTTATGGCCATATGAAATTACTTACAATGAATAAAGCAGGGCTTAATGTTCCTGGTTATCGAATTTTACGTGGCCGCACTCACTCACTCAAATATGTATATATATATATATATATATATATATATATATATATATATATATATATATATATATATATATATATATACATATATATATATATATATATATATATATATTGTGTGTGTGTGAGTGAGAGTGTGTGTGTATATGCATGTATGTAATATGTATGTATGCATATGTAATGACTTTGTATATGATAGCTCATTTACGAGTCCCGACACATGTTTAGTCAATGACTCGTCTACTTTAAATAACATGCGCTTACGGTTATCAAAGAAGTTGCGCAATGATTATCGTACCATAAAAGAAAAGAGAGACTGACAGCAGAGGAGAGTTCTCATATTTGTACCCAGGCATCCTTGGGGCATCTTATCAGCTCATCGTTACACTGGAATCAGTAACTTGTCTTTTGTAAATCTGCTGAATTGTTTGTTTAATGGAGGAATTGCGTTGACATTATTATTATTATTATTATTATTATTATTATTATTATTATTATTATTATTATTATTATTATTATTATTATTATTTTTAGCTAAACTGCAATCCTAGTTTGAAAAGCAAGAGGCTATAAAGCTCAAGGGCTCCAACAGGGAAAAATAGCCCAGTCAGGATAGGAAATAATGAAATAAATAAACGATGTGAGAAATAATTTACAATAAGATATTTGAAAAACAGTAACAACATCAAAACAGATATTTCATATATAACCTATATAAAAGACTTTTGTCAGCCTGTTCAATATAAAAAACATTTGCTGCAAGTTTGAACTTTTGAAGTTCTACCGATTCAAATAACCGATTAGAAAGATCATTCCACCTCATTTGTTTGATTGTCTTAGTTTGACGTAGACTTGATAGGACCGGTAATAGATATGCTTAGGTCCAAGGTATATGAAACGAAAACAGATACAATTGTAAATAATAACTAGACTTGCTTTAACTCATTTTCATATTTGTTTCGAAACAAATATGAAAATGAGTTAAAGCAAGTCTAGTTATAAAACCACATACAGTACAAACATTTTCGGTATAGATTCAACCATATGTTGTCCATTCGCTCAAATATCCCAAGGTTTTCGACAATATATAAGTGTGTCCTTGTTTGTAGTGTTTAGAGTAATACCATACACTTTTTTTACTTAAAGCTTTAGTAGTGTAAGCAGTATTGTGTGAATGGTTTTTATTTTTTTATATTTGGTAAGGTCATTACTTCAACCGCAAGGGAAAAGAAATTACTTGTTTTAAAAGTAAGAGGCTCAGTAGAATTAATCGCATTCTCATAAATTACCCGAGTTCTGTATTATTCATCCCTCAAGTAAAAAATTATGAATTGATGTGGGTAAGAATATCACGCCCAGAAAACATTAAACTGCGTAAGGAGTGGAAACTGATCTTGTTAATTTAATTATTATTTCTAACTGTAATTCTGATACTGCTTTGTTCGGAAGGTTAAAGTATCCCCGTTAATTCAAAGTAAAAAAAAAGAAAAAAAAATCAGGTCTTACGAACCTTGGTTCCTGAGTTATCAAGTTAAAACGACAGATTCGATTTGCTGTGTGAGTTTGGTTTGCATATGTTTAGAGACCGATATGGCAAGTTTTGCTATTGAACATGAAGTTAGTGAGCATATCTTTTCTTAATTTATGTGTATGCTGCAAGAGCATGTATCGTGGTACCACATGTAAAACAAGTAGACATTCAAATCGAGAAAGAAAACTAAACTAAGTCTTTATTTGAAGTTATTTTATTTTAAGAAAATAGAGGAGATTCTAGTTAGGCAGGATAGTACTGCTACAACCATGGAATATCCAAAATACTATGGTTTGCAACCTCTGGTTGGTAAAACTGTGAACAAACTGGCAAGATATCATATTTATCCTAACATATACTGTACGTATATTTCACGTACACACGATGAAGAAGTATACGTCTCAAAGAAGAAATGCCGTGGTAGTAACCTATTAGTGGGGTCTCTAGAGTACTATGCCCGTGGGTGAATGGTGCTCAGTCAAGATGCTTAGTTTTCGTAGGGTGTGGCAGGTAACATCTTATCTTTGTACTAGAGAGAGAGAGAGAGAGAGAGAGAGAGAGAGGGGGGGGGGGGGGGCTTATACTGTTCTGCATGATTCGTATCGTAATTATCATACACTCAGTTCGTTTTGTTATGATTGAGGCCTGGGCAAATATCTTTTAAAGAAATACTGATTCATCTCATTTTATTCGTTCAGTTTGACGGAGTTAAAGAAGCGTTGCCGATTCTGGTATACATTGTCCAACCATGCGTCAAATTATTTTCCATAGTTTCTTAGCTTGTCATATTCAGATAATTCGAGTACTTAGA
Source organism: Palaemon carinicauda (assembly GCF_036898095.1). NCBI lineage: Eukaryota > Metazoa > Arthropoda > Malacostraca > Decapoda > Palaemonidae > Palaemon > Palaemon carinicauda. The sequence goes on from NC_090728.1 coordinate 91,302,858, forward strand.
AGAGACTTGGGTGATAAAGAATAAGTTAATTTCCCGGCGTTCAGTTTGCTTTAGCTAATATGACTTGATATGTCTGTGAATAACTGTTTTCAAAATTTGTTTTTATTGTAACGAGTAGTTTGTCCAACTCATACACTTATAGCATTTTCAGTAGATGAGTTATTTAATATTAGGCATTAAAGAATATGTAATTTTTATGCACGTGTCCATAAAGTTGAAATTGGGGTTTTCTGACATTTTCTTAGGGAAAGCAGCTTTACTCTGTGAAATGGAGATGGCAACCCTGTAGAAATGTATATTTACATTCCGCTTGAACATAATGGCGAAGTAATATTCATTCACTGTACAAATACGTGAGTAATCATGAAGCAAGGACAGTTTAGCGAGGAAAACAAATAGAATGTGTGCAGTTTTGTTCAAGATCTTTGTCATGTGAAATTTATAAACAGTAGTAGTCGGGTGTTTGGAAAGTACACATAGTGTTGAAAATGAAGTAGCAAATATTAGCTTTAAAAATCGTTTGGTAATTAACTCTTACATCTAACAAAAAGTTGTAACTGAAGCCAAAATCAAAGTTAGAATGAGTTACCAGGTTGTTAATGGTAACCAAGATTTCCCTCTGGTGTACAGAGTTCCTTCCATTTAAACAGGTTTGGAAGCCTTTCTAAAATTAGAACAGTTTTCCAGTGAGGGCGAGACAGTAAGTAATGAATTGCATGTTCCGAAGCGAGAAAAATTGTAATCTCAATTCTCAGCCGTCATTAAGAGGTAATTTGTAAACTATTACAGCTGTTAATTTACGTCGCTCTTTTGTGTCTTTGATCAAAACAATCTTTAGAAAGAAATCTAGTAAGTTTCTCATATGGGCAGTTTTGAGAATTTAATTAGAAAGACAAATTGCAGGAAAGGGTCTGTTCTCTCTCTTATTCGCTGTGTCACCATAGTCCAATTTTGCACATAAATCCGATTCAGATTTTGATGTAGTTATAGAATAAGTAATCTAAAGTTGTCATTATATATACTGAGAAATGTCGATTTTTAGAATACCATGGTTTGGCAGACCACAGTGTCAATTAACTTACACAAGCAATTGTACTAATAATTCATTATTGAATATAATGGAAAAAAAGATATAATGGAAAAGAGAAGATGGATATAAGAGTATGATTTTTCATATATATATATGTATATATATATATATATATATATATATATATATATATATATATATATATATATATATATATATATAAAACAACGAATGCAGCCATTTCTAGTCCACTGCAGGACAAAGGCCTCAGACATGATCTTATTCATGCCTGGTTTTGGCCAGTTTTCATCATATACTGTATATGCGTGTATACAGTATATCTATGCATGTGTGTGGGGAATTTCTATATACGCAAGCACTACTTACTTGTGCTTGTTATATTTCTGTTAAGTTTCATAAAGCACAAAAGACAACCACCTGTATATACACAACGCATAAAAAAAAAGAATCATCATAAGAAGGAGTGGGTCCGGTAAACTAACTCAAAATAGGTAGCTTAAACGTAGACGGCATGAATACGATATTTCGCCATCGACAAAATAATACGAGAGGGACCCAGGCTTGAGCATTCATGCCGCACAAATGCATGTAACATAAAACCCTATTATCAGATTCGTCCAGGTGTTCGGAAAAAGAGGGACTGGAGGACCCGATGGTTGAGATGACGGTGCGTTCAGGCATTTGAGTTTTTTTTTTTTTTTCAGATAGGGGGAACCTAAAGGTGACGTGAGGTAGAGGATATTTTCAGATGATTTCTTTTATTGAAAGGAATCATTTAGTATATTGTTTTTTACTTCAGTGTAACCATCAAGGTTTTTCATGTTCCCTAATTTATTTATTCATAATGTTCATGTTAATTATACATTACAAAAAGGTGTTTTTCCAGATGTTTTCCACGTAATTCAACTTCAAAATCCTTACTGCATATGTAAAGCATTTTTATCTTTATTTTTAACGTTTAGTGTTTTCGCAGATATGTTTGTGGTGTTTTGGTGATCAATTTATTCTGAAAAAAATTTCTTACTTCTTTCATTTTGCCATGTTACGAGTATTGTTCTCCTGTGTGGCCTCCACTTGCTGATTCTCATCTTAATTTGTTGGACAAAAATATGCGGTCTATCAAATCTCTTTTTCCTGATCATCTTATACAATTCATTGCATAAAATTTTTCTTAATTCTGATGATATTTAACATTCAGATCTTCCCAGATTGTATCATCCTGCACATAGGATAGGTATGCAGTTAATTGTAATAGTCTTGCCCTCTACTATCATGAGGCTCAATACTGCACAATATTCTAGATCTTCCTAATCGGCCGGTCAGTGGAAGT
>NC_090728.1:91310238-91315238 GCF_036898095.1 Palaemon carinicauda
AACAATAGATGATTGATCGACTCCATGAATGTTGGCTTTGTACATTTTCTATAATAAAAAAGAGAATGGTGGATGATTATAAGTATCCTAAAAGCCTCTTTTGTCTACAAGATTTTTGGTTTTTGTAATTAAGAAAATGAAGCAACTAAGTTGTCTAAAGGGATAAAAATTTATATGAGCTTTTTGCAACTGCTTATTTCAGCATGATTCTTTGTATTGCTGGTGGTCTGATAATTGCTTTTAGTTCAGAGGTTTATGCAAATCTGCTTATAAATCACTATTATTTTTGTCCAAGCTAAATGCTTGTAGGAAACGTGAAGGATCCTTCATTTAATTGAGTACTTTGATCCCATGCTTCTCCCTCAATACTATTTTATTTTCATTTCGAAAATTGGTAGTCAGTCCTATTTTAGGATGAAAAAATGAAATAAATAGCATATTATGAATGACGTATTTTGAGTGGTGGGTAATTATGGCTTTTATACTGCGACCACTTTTCCTTTTAATTTTTATTCTAAGTCTTACTCTTCATATACGTTATATTTTTTATTTGCGATAAATATGCCCAAAGGCATTGTTTCCTTTTGGGTAAGGATTATCATTTTCATGCGTAAAAGGGACAGGCAAGTTTGGATTTACAAGTAGAACACAATTTATAACATTCATAGGAAATTCCGTCCATTAAAGTAAACCTTATATATTATGTTGAAGAACTTGAAAATTTAGTAGATATTTCCAGTAGAAAAAAGCAGGATATTGAAAATTGGGTCTATTTTAGATTTGATTATCCATTTAACGCCATTTAACCATTTTTGTTTAATGAATAGTAGAATTTTAGGGTTAAGTTGATTTTGCCGTGGCGTATTATCAAGTATGTATTGACACAAATGATAAAACAAAGCTACATTGAAAGTGATTACGAATATTTTAAAGAGAGTAACCTAATATACAAAATCATAGGTTATTTTATTCAACTTAATCTTCTGTATTATCTTTGAATAGGGTTTTTTCACTCCATTATCAAGACTATTTTAAGAAGGTTAATTTTAATTACCTCCTTGATCAAGAACAAGTCTTAAGCTTTAATCGTTTTTACATCGTTTCTAAGACATGGCAGAATATAGTAAATCACTTTCTAATGGCTACAAATGTCGATGAAATTTACACCCTTTGAAGCACTGTACATATAAGAATATAAAATTTAAAAAATCTAAAAATTGATTCTATATGTTTCGAAAGAAGCAAGTTATATTCAGAGATCTGTAAGGTCGAGTCCCGTTGACAAGAATTGATTTAGCAGTGAAATCGAGTTCCAAATCTGCATATACTGAGAGAGAACTTTCAACCTTCTAAGAGAGCAAAACTCGCGAAAGCAAGAAATTAAACATTAGTGTACGAAAACTACTGCTGTTTTTGCCTGAATATTCAATTATAGTATTTCTAAACACTCATTCTGTCCGTGCATATGTATTTGAAATATTGAGTAACATCAGTAATGTATTTCTGAATATCACGAATGACAGATTACATTCCTTATACGTAATGAACTGATGATTCCTTAGTCTTCAATACGTTTACATGTTGTGAATTCCCAATGAATAATTTCCCTACATATGAAATCAGTAGAGATGATTATGGCTTTCTAGCTAATTGGAATTCCAATTTTTTTCTATCCTACATGTGTTTGGGTGAGGGTCGTGTGGGTACTGTACTGTACTGCGCTGTGCTGTGCTTGCTCGTTGGAAATACTTTTAATGGGTAATTGTCATGGACAGAAGTGCACGTTTAAATCGCAGTCATTATGTACTTTACCCACAGCAAAATCGTGCTGTGTCCTTGGGCAAAATGGCCATGGATGGAAATAACAGTAATGGTTATACTCATCCGCCGAGGTCTTTCGCATTTATGGTAATCTTTATGGAAGGCTATACTAAGCTAATGATGGTCTTTCATGAACAGGATTTTTGTTGCAATGCTTCGATTATTGACCGGTTATCGCTATATCTTTTTTTCCACGTATAAAAAAAGGATATGATGTAGAGCATTGTGTGTGACCTACAGCACAGATTTTTATTTGGAATTCTTGTTTTTATTTTGTCCCAAACGAACTAGTGGCGCTGAGAATCAAAATCACGATGTTTCGTATTCAGAAGACTTTTAGTTAATCTTTTTCACAAACCATTGTTGTTAGATCTTTTCTGAGCCTTGAACCGCAGGTGAAATGAGTTTTGTGTGATTAACACTCGTGTAAGACAATGTTTAGTCATTACGGAAGGGTTCATTACCATGTTGTTCCACTTGATTAGCTCCCTAGCTATTAAGGCACACGCTTTGTTGTTATTTGGTTTGTTGCCGTAAGATCACGACGTGTTTGTAAATGATTACAAAATGCTGTTATTACTGAAATTGGTTGTTGTCATTTTTTAAAATGCCAGATGATCCCGTGTTTTATTAATTGTTTTTTAAACTAGTGGTTCACGAAAGAAAATGTTCATGATAATTTTAACTGTAACTGAAATAATCTTATTACGAAGTTATTTCTTTTACAGACTTTATTCTAAGGACCCCAAATTGCCATCGTTTGTTGGTTAACTTAGTATACTATTGCAATAAAAGATATATGGTAACGTCTCATCTACATCGATATTAAACAGGAATATGGTGTTTTGCGATTAAATGTTGTTTTGGCTTCATAATGGAAAATATATGATTGCTCATTAAAACAAAGTTCGAAGCAGTTCACCGATATTAAACACTGACTCACCGCAAGTTATGATAAATTTTGCAATGGTACTTTTAGATCCTTAACGTTCTAATAAAGACAGCACATATTAAAACTAGTTGCACAGAATTATTACGTCCTTTAAAATATTTGAGTAAATAAAAATAGATTGGTGTTTACGCTATAGCTACTGTGTAAGACTTGTAGTCTACCGTTAACTAATGTTATATTGATTTTGAAAAAGTTTCTGTATTCACTTAGTTATCTCATCTCATATTCTTAGGCAGAGAATCTTTTTATTAATTAGAAATATTGGTGACTCAAGGACAAAAGTAATCGGTTGCTATGCAGTAGACAATACTGTTCATTTATGTTAGCAGTTCACTGAGCAAGTAATTCGGTAACTTAAACTTCGCAACATGACTGTACCGTAAACAAAACAGGTACGACGTTCATCAAAGTATGCCACAGAATCAAGTGAGTACGTCATTAAATTATGAACGGCCATGAAGTAACCCAGTCGATTTGCTCATACATCATTTGGCGTCACGTTCTTATGATATCAACCGGTTACGAGGGCGGGTGGTGTTCAGGAAGCGTGAACGATACTTTGTTTATGATAGTCACACCCCGAGGCTCGGAAAAACTGGAGACAAAAGACCTGGGAGGAGTCACAGTAAACGCCGTTACCTGCGTAACCATATGTTGTTTGCGTTGCATGTAACAATATTTTTTTTTATCAGTAACAGTAATTTGATAGCTGTTTGATAACTATTATATGATATTTTCATCAAAACGATAGGGTGTAAATTGTCAGGTGAAAATATTAGATAAAATACTAACTCATAATCCTCACAAATAACTAAAGCATATATTATTTTGTTTTTTTTGTTTGGTGCTATGAAAAGAAATATAAGAACCTAAAGTGTTGTGTTTTTATTAGTCTTTTTTATTAGCATAGACGTTGTAAAACCAAAAAGAAAAACAAAATCCCTGCCAAATGTAACCCTTGGTTTGTTTCATGTCTGCATATATAAATATGTGTATATTTATATATATATATATATATATATATATATATATATATATATATATATATATATATATCGAAAAATGTAATGAGAAGGAACTGATGTATTTTCGTCAGTTTTTCTCCCTTTTTATTATTAATTGCAAGTTTCAAGGTTTTGTGTAGAATTTGCTCTTCTTATGCGCATATTTGAATTATATACTGCTAGAAATTTCCAACAACCTTCTTAGAATTGAAGGAATGAACCAATTATATTAATTTTTATATCATTAATAATTAGAGAAAGCTTCCTCGTCAGGCTGTAGCTGTGCTGTATTTTTGGCCATTATTCAACATTCGACTCATAATGTTTTCTCAGATACCATTTTACATTACAAAAACTAGTAATTAAAGCTTACCCAAACAGATTGCATCTAGAATGTTTATTAATTTAACTGGTTATTTATTAATCATTCAATTACATTTTAGGACAAAGTACTTAAGCTAGTTTATGCATCTTTTTCATTTCATCAAACAGAATAATAGGAGGTTTCCCGTTAGTATCACTCTTTTTGTGTACTTGAGTAAAATTTCCCTTTAACCCCATTTTATGTGTTGATATGTTTCACGATTTTTACAGACACCGTAAAGATTTAGTGATCATAATCCCACCTATAGTTTTTTTTTTTTTTTTTTTTTTTTCGCAAGAACCCTTCTATACGTGCATTGTGAATTATTACAATTATTGCCTGTCTTTATTACAATGGCTGCCCAATTCTTCACAATTAGTTTTTTTTCTCAGGCTACCTTATATTTTTCTGCTGGTGTGTGCTGTCCTCTTTCTTATTCTAGTGCTCTATTTTTACGAGTCTTCACCCTGTACTGTTGTTATTTCATTCCAACCACTTTGAGACGGGAAGAAATAAACCCTGTATTTAGGTTTTCTCCGCAAAGCTAGAACAAATTGATCAACGCCTAACTCATGTTTTAGATATCCATGACTACCGTACTTTGGGGATATTTTTACTTTTTTGTATAATTGATCTATTTCGCGACCTCTTTGAAGGTGCGAAATTCAAACAAACGAAAAATTAAACTGTTTTGTGGCTTGTGTTAACATTTAAAAACCCACCTTTTTTTCTAATGCACTGCTTTGAGGTCAGTTTTCCCAGCGACCGCGAAATTTACATTTGCTAGAAAAAATGTTGATACTAAACTATTTTAAACCAAAAAAAGCAGCTGTTATTACCAGTCGATATCATCATTATT
>NC_090728.1:91327738-91365238 GCF_036898095.1 Palaemon carinicauda
ATATATATATATATATATATATATATATATATATATATATATGTATATATATGTGTGTGTATATATATATGTATATATATATATATATATATATATATATATATATATATATATATATATATATATATATATATATATATATATATAAAGCATTTTCCCTCACATTAATCTAATTCCAAGACTGAACTGAACAACCACTATAATGTTAACTGGTTAAATGATGATTGTAAGATAAACCTTATAGACAACTTAATTTGTCACACATTCTGTTCAGCTGGGCCACCATTACCACCTCTCTATACGGTGGGCTTTTCCGTTCCAAGAGCTTTTATGTTGATTTTAAAACCAGAAGCTTTTTTCACCGCATTCTTATTTTATAATTTGCATATTGTTTTCTGTGATCTGTTTTTATGTAAGTTTTGTAAAGCAGGTCCCGGAAATCTTTGTTTCCGTTACTTACATTAATGGAAAATTTCATGATCTTTCTTCCTGATGTGCCTAGTTTTGCATGGCATATATGTGCATAATACTTTTGTTAATATGAATTTCATATATAATATTTTCAAGAGAAAAATTTGATCCAGTTTAGGTACATTTGTCATCGGTTCCTCTGTACATATGTGTTGAAGTAACTTTAACTTTTTTTTTTTTTGTGCCATTTTTGCAAATGTAGTTTTAGGCATTGTTCCATTACTGCTATCTTCAGATGGATTAAATAGGGAAAAGTAATGCTACATATTTGATATTTCACTGAAATAGGAAAAATTTTGGTCAATTCTGCTAAAATTTGCCTTTTTAATTTCAAAAGAAATTTGCTGCAATTATGTTCATTGTTTATGAAACCGGTATTACTCGACATTTAAGGTAGAAATTTCTCAAGAGCACCTTAGGAATATAATACATGTAGTTATACACTTCTAAACAATGAAAAATGTTATGGTATACTGCTAGTACACAGTACACTGAAAAATGGTTTGTAGGTTTCCTGTGAAATAAAAAGAAATTTATCTTGTCCGAAAGTGAAATTTATCCCTGGTGCCAGGAGTAATACTTGATTCAAGAAATAACATAAAGTGTATTAATGATATACCAGTATAAGTGGAATGATATTAGATACCTTAGTATTTAATTATTGAAAAGGTAATGTAATTTTTCATCTTGTTCAAGATACCAAATGGTATCAAGTAACTTGTTGCTGGGTGAAAAGTTGTAATAGTTATAATGCGCTGATTAAATCCGTAAATATAAGATCTGTTATTTGATAATATAGAAAGACCAAGAAAAAGATTAGGTTTGATTTCAAAACAAAATTCAAATTTGGTATTTTTATGCTGGGTGACATTGTAACAGTTTTGGTTAAAATTAGAACTAAAAGTTATTTGATCATCATAGTTACGGTATTTGTAGGCATTTATATATATATATATATATATATATATATATATATATATATATATATATATATATATATATATTATTGAATTTTAAGTCATTAAAGTAAAAGATAGGCAATGCTTTAAAATCTTGATTTTCAGCGATGCCCTTTAAAAAGAAAAATAGGGTATTGATGGGAGGGAGGGTTCTGTAATAATTATGGATTACCGGTAACCATAGTGCAATATTTAACCAGAAATAACCGTTTCTCCCATTAAGCTGTAAAATGACCATAGCAACCCCTCCCGTTCCTCTTCATTTTTCGCAAGTCTCCCCCTTTCCAATCTTGCATTCTACCCCAAGCGGAATCTTTCCGTCCATAAAAGCCAAGCAGACGAAGCGCAAGCAATTATTCAATTTGATCGTTCAGCCGATGATTGCAATCAAACATGGTTATTAAAGGCTTAAATACACACTGCAAGTAAATCACGAAGACTCTATGTGATCTAGTAATGTATAGGTAAACAACCTGTGCGTGTGTGCTTGTTCTGTTTTTTCTTATTGTAAGAGATTTCCAGTATTTTTTAAAAAAGGAAAAAAAAATTGGTCATAAGACATGCAATGATAGTGATAAATATTCCTTCAAACAGTATCGTTTGAAAACTAGTGAAAAGGTTCTACAAATGCAATGTTTATTCCTATTTGTTTATCGGTAGAAATTACTTTTCTCTTTTTTTCAATCTTTCGAGTTGCTTGTAATTATTTTTTCATTTACCCTGTGTATTCCCGATGATATTGAAGATGTTTTGAAAACCCAGTTTTTTGGGTTAACGGTTTTAGTAATCCATTTTTCTCTTTAGAAGATTCAGTTGTTAGCCATTTATTTTGGGTGAAGCAAATGGATGTTGGTACGGTTTCCCTGTATTTTAGCAATGAATCTGTGATAGCATTTAATCGGGTTTATGAATTTTCGAATTTCATTCTCTTGGACGTCTCTTAATCAGCGTTTTTTCATAGAGAGAATGAGAGCCTTAGAGAGAGAGAGAGAGAGAGAGAGAGAGAGAGAGAGAGAGAGAGAGAGAGAGAGAGAGAGAGAGAGAGAGAATAAAGGCCTATAAAAATTCGTATGCATTACAATCTTCATAAAAAATCATATCCTAATCAAACATTTTAGTTTTGTAAATGAAACCGTGATAAAAAAGTATTACAAAGAGTATTTGCAAATTACTATATAGAATTTCGTTGCAGCGACAGTTCATATTTTTAAAGTTGCCTCATTTGCAGGAGGAACAGAAAACATCTGGAAGGTAATTTAAACCAATATGAAATAGATATGTTATAAGAATTTTTATCTTTAAAGAAGCAAATCTGATATTTCATAACATGTGTTAAATCATTGCCAAGTTCTCCTCGGAGAACATATAAGGAAATATAATGTTCAATCAATTAGATTAATCTGTATCTGTTACATATTCTATTTCCTGAGAGACACGAGATTCGGATGATAACAATCATCCGCAGTCATCCTGATATCCAGCTGTCAACACGGATGATGGATTGGCTCTCACTGCACTGCCATCATGAATTTTATTGGCGTCTTGGGCATCATAGTGTCTTGTGAACAACGTTCTTAAGGTCAAATATTCTCTATTAAGAAGTACCACTATCGTCCTTTTTAAGAGGAACATATTTCTGGAGTTTTTACTTTATGGCCTCCATTTCGAATCGAACTTATTAAGTCCACTTTTTATTAGGAGAGAGAGAGAGAGAGAGAGAGAGAGAGAGAGAGAGAGAGAGAGAGAGAGAGAGAGAGAGAGAGAGAGAGAGAGAGAGAGAGATGCAAATGAATGGTGATGTACAGTCGTCTGTTAACTTTTCACGTGTTTGGTTTCTATTGTTTGATGTTGTATTTATCAACCCATTATTCTCTTTGGTGAACTGCAAATCGCCGCTAACCAGAATTGCTAATTCAAGAGGAAGAGGGCAGAGGCTTTGTGTCCAAAATCGGACAAATATTGGCGCTTCTTCAAGAGGGGTTTTCTCACATCCCCTAAAGAACATCAAACGCTGCAGATGCACCCACTTGTAACCGTGGCTTTTGCTGTTCTGAATGATATATTAGCTAGAGCTGGTTTGGTTTAGGTGTGTGCGCGCGCACTTTGCTTGGGTGGGGGAGTTGATATTTATACATAGCGTAAATTGATTGATTTTGTATATGCCTTTGCAAAATTATTTGTTAGGGTACTTGGCGTGTTCATTATCCAGAAAATACTGAAATTACCATAAGTTTAAAATTTTTAAGGTTGATTTATTCCCTTAACATGTCATGGTATTAATACATTCAAGGAATAGAATTTTCTTTACTGAAACGAATGAAAATAGAGATATACAAGGAGATCGGAAGTCTACTGATAAATTATCGGAGAAAATCTCTCGTAGATTACCTCTAGTTTGCAATCATAACATTTAAGCAATAAAAGTTTAAGACAAGAAATTGCTATCGAGAACAGGAAGGGTAGAAAGGCCATCCTAAATATTTTCAATAATAACAGGCTAAAATTTCACCAGTGCAAATTTAAATTTGTTATTGCTAAATTAACGCCAACCATTAGTATGGTATAAATTATTCAATTTGGAAGCAATAAACTGATGACTTTTTTTCTTTGAGCAGGTCTGATAGATAAAGCTAAAATTGTATTTCTTGTAACGCTTTGCTTTAGATAAATAGGTTGTTTGTATGAGAGGTAGAGATAACAGAGGAAGTAGACATTTATTAATCTGAGAAAGCGATAAAAATATAGGTCTTTGGCAGCCAATTTATATCGGGCCCTATCACATGACAGGCACAGGTTCTACAAATTTACCGAGACATTTCTTTAGATACGAGTTATTATTATTATTATTATTACTATCCAAGCTACAACCCTAGTTGGAAAAGCAAGATGCTATAAGCCCAGGGGCTCCAACAGGGAAAAATAGCCCAGTGAGGAAAGGAAATAAGGAAATAAATAAATGAAGAGAACAAATTAACAATAAATCATTTTTAAAATAAGAAACAACGTCAAAACAGACATGTCATATAATAAACTATCAACAACATCAAAAACAAATATGTCATAAATAAACTATAAAAAGACTATGTCCGCCTGGTCAACAAAAAAGCATTTGCTCCAACTTTGAACTTTTGAAGTTCTACTGATTCAACCACCCGATTAGGAAGATCATTCCACAACTTGGTCACAGCTGGAATAAAACTTCTAGAGTACTGCATAGTATTGAGCCTCGTGATGGAGAAGGCCTGGCTATTAGAATTAACTGCCTGCCTAGTATTACGAACAGGATAGAATTGTCCAGGGAGATCTGAATGTAAAGGATGGTCAGAGTTGTGAAAAATCTTATGCAACATACATAATGAACTAATTGAACGACGGTGCCAGAGATTAATATCTAGATCAGGAATAAGAAATTTAATAGACCGTAAGTTTCTGTCCAACAAATTAAGATGAGAATCAGCAGCTGAAGACCAGACAGGAGAACAATACTCAAAACAAGGTAGAATGAAAGAATTAAAACACTTCTTCAGAATAGATTGATCACCGAAAATCTTGAAAGACTTTCTCAATAAGCCTATTTTTTGTGAAATTGAAGAAGACACAGACCTTATATGTTTCTCAAAAGTAAATTTACTGTCGAGAATCACACCTAAAATTTTGAAAGAGTCATACATATTTAAAGAAACATTATCAATACTGAGATCCGGGTGTTGAGGAACCACCGTCCTTGACCTACTTACAATCATACTTTGAGTTTTGTTAGGATTCAACTTCATACCCCATAATTTGCACCATGCACTAATTCTAGCTAAATCTCTATTAAGGGATTCACCAACCCTAGATCTACATTCAGGGGATGGAATTGATGCAAAGAGAGTAGCATCATCTGCATATGCAACAAGCTTGTTTTCTAGGCCAAACCACATGTCATGTGTATATAGTATGAAAAGTAATGGGCCAAGAACACTACCCTGTGGAACACCGGATATCACATTCCTATAATCACTATGGTGCCCATCAACAACAACTCTTTGAGATCTATTACTTAAAAAATCAATAATAATGCTAAGAAACGACCCACCCACTCCCAACTGTTTCAGTTTGAAAACAAGGGCCCCATGATTAACACGGTCAAAGGCAGCACTAAAATCAAGGCCAATCATACGAACTTCCCGACCACAATCAAGGGATTTCTGTACAGCATTGGAGATTGTAAGAAGGGCATCACATGCTCCAAGGCCTTTACGAAAACCAAATTGCAAACTAGGGAGTAGATGATTACCTTCAGCAAACCTATTAAGACGTTTTGCCAGAAGACGTTCAAAAACTTTAGATAATATGGGAGTTATGGAAATTGGGCGGTAATCAGTGGGACTTGAGCTACCACAAACACATTTACATAGAGGAGTAACATTACCAATTCTCCAACTAGTGCTAAAAGCTCCTCTTCTTGCTAACTTGCGCAAAATAACATATAACTTTGGAGCTAAGAAATCTGCTGTCTTTATAAAAAACAAAGGAAAAATACCATTTGGGTCTACACCCCCTAAGCATCAAGGTCCATCAACAGAGCTTTAATCTCACGAGATCGAAAAGCTAAACTAGTTAGTTTAGCCTCAGGAAAACAGGAATGAGGAAGTTCAAGTTTTTCATTACTCTGTTTACTGTCAAAAACATCAGCCAAAAGGGTTGCCTTTTCCTTTGGACAGTGAGTGACTGAGCCATCTGGTTTAAGTAAAGGAGGAACTGTTGCATCTACACCAAAGAGTGCAGATTTAAGGGTAGACCACCATTTATGTTCCTGAGTTGTACCAGAAAGTGTTTCTTTTATGGTTAAATTGTACTCCTTTTCAGTTGAGGCATAAACTCTCTGAGCAAAAGCTCGAAGCTGAGTATAGTTGTTCCAAGTCAAATCTGATCTGTTACCCTTCCAAAGTTGATAGGCCTCCTGCTTCTCCAAAAAAGCACGTCTACAATCATCATTGAACCACGGTTTGTCCTTCACTCGGTACCTTAGCACACGAGAAGGGATACGCCTATCAATTATGTTGACTAGATTCTCATTCAAAGGGACAACAGGATCTACACTATTATATAATTGTGACCAATTCAAGCACAAAAGATCATGTAAAATCCCATTCCAGTCTGCTTGGGATTTCATATAAATTTTACAAGAATATGATATATCAGGGACAGGCTGCTCAGTCTTCACTAATAATGAAATCAAGGCATGATCAGATGTCCCGACTGGAGAACCAACCTTACCAGTTATAACGCCAGAGCAGTCAGTGTATACAAGGTCCAAGCAATTACCAGACCTGTGAGTAGCTTCATTTATGATTTGCTCACAGCCTGATTCAGAGGCAAAGTCTAAAGCTCTTAAGCCATGGCGATCGGTAGGAGAGATAGAACTTAACCACTCCCTATGGTGAGCATTAAAATCACCAACAAAGACAAAAGAAGCCTTTCTATCATCTTCTTGTATCTTAGCCATAATGGTAAGAAGACAATCGAAGATAGAATCATCCATGTCTGGATTCCGGTAGATCGAACATAAATAAAAGTTGTTATGCCTGCCACAAACTTTTATTACCTGAATCTCATGACATCCACATTGATAGCAGGACTTATGAGAAGCAGGGTACTCTGTCCTAATATACACCGCCATTCCCCTGGCCCTAGGGATGGCATCACGTTTCAACATTATTGGCTTCTTAAAACCAGTTATAAGGAGCTCAGATGAGTGCCTCATATTAGAAACCAAAGTTTCTGAGCACAAAAGAATATCATACTGTCTGGACGCAACTGTAAGGTCTTGGATATTTGCATGAAGACCACGAATATTGCAATACAGAAGACGACATTGACGAAATCTAGGACGTACTGGTCCCGGATTTCGCTCAATGTCTCCAGACAGCATAAGAATTAATAGCAATAAAAAAGAGACATTATACTTAAAAACTAGATTAACAAGAATTAAAACAAAAACAATACGTACAGAATTATAAGCAAAGTGATTGATGATACCCATAGACTATAGTAAAAAGTCGGAAAAACTGGTCAACATGGAGGAGCCGATACACCATGCAAGGCTAAATACCCTCCAGGATAGCCACTTCAACTGAAGGGAGGACAGTAAGGATGGTTTTGAGAAGAAAAAGAATCAGAAAAAGGAAAAGACAACCTCTTGATAAACCACCAGGCATCCATGGCCCTTCTATTAAGCCTGCCCAACACACCATTTCAAAAAAACAAGAGGAAGAAAAAAAAAATAAGATAGAATAGTGTGCCTGAGTGTACCCTCAAGCAAGAGAACTCCAACCCAAGACAGTGGAAGACCATGGTACAGAGGCTATGGCACTACCCAAGACTAGAGAACAGTGGTTTAATATTGGAGTGTCCTTCTCCTAGAAGAGCTGCTTACCACAGCTAAAGAGTCTCTTCTACCCTTACCAAGAGGAAAGTACACTGCAATACAGAAGACGACATTGACGAAATCTAGGACGTACTGGTCCCGGATTTCGCTCAATGTCTCCAGACAGCATAAGAATTAATAGCAATAAAAAAGAGACATTATACTTAAAAACTAGATTAACAAGAATTAAAACAAAAACAATACGTACAGAATTATAAGCAAAGTGATTGATGATACCCATAGACTATAGTAAAAAGTCGGAAAAACTGGTCAACATGGAGGAGCCGATACACCATGCAAGGCTAAATACCCTCCAGGATAGCCACTTCAACTGAAGGGAGGACAGTAAGGATGGTTTTGAGAAGAAAAAGAATCAGAAAAAGGAAAAGACAACCTCTTGATAAACCACCAGGCATCCATGGCCCTTCTATTAAGCCTGCCCAACACACCATTTCAAAAAAATAAGAGGAAGAAAAAAAAAATAAGATAGAATAGTGTGCCTGAGTGTACCCTCAAGCAAGAGAACTCCAACCCAAGACAGTGGAAGACCATGGTACAGAGGCTATGGCACTACCCAAGACTAGAGAACAGTGGTTTAATATTGGAGTGTCCTTCTCCTAGAAGAGCTGCTTACCACAGCTAAAGAGTCTCTTCTACCCTTACCAAGAGGAAAGTACACTGAACAAATTGCAGTACAGTAATTAACCCCTTGGGTGAAGAAGTGTTAAGTATCTCATTGTTGTCAGGTGTATGAGGAAAGACGAGAATATGTAAAGAATAGGCCAAACTATTCTGTGTAAGTGTAGGCAAAGAAAAAATAAGCCGTGACCAGAGAGAGGGATCCAATGCATTACTGTCTGGCCAGTCAAAGGATCCAATAACTCTCTAGTGGTAGTATCTTTCTTTGTGATTTTTGTAATAGAATTAATGAAATGTATTGTAGGTTGTGATTATTATAAAAATCGGCGACTGTACAGTAGTTAAAAAAACCATGAGATTAAACGAATGTCAAAGTATTTAGATAATCTTCCGCATGCAAGTCTATAAGTGTGCTATCAGATATCATTTGAAATAAAGTAAATTGTCTAAGTTGATGTACTGCCTTACCAATATTTTATTCTTTATCTGACTATTCGTTGTAATTTCTGGTCCGACATTGTAGAGAAAATTATGTGCAGGACTGCGTGTGAATGCCGCCCCTTTCGTATACTATATACTAATGCAAGACCTCATTTTCCTCCTAAAAGTCTGAAAGATAATTCTAAAGAATTCTGGAAAGGGCTTAGATCTTTTTGGTGGTAATGTCGTCCTTTTCTTTTTCCGTTGGATTTTGGAGAGAAATCCCCATAATCCCGCGGTAACGGTAATCGCAGAAGATAACAGTAACAGTAACAGTGACTGTTCTAGCAGAGGCTCCGGGAGGCACTGCTGCCGTAGGATCCTAATGTTAAAAAGTGGTCACCAAGGCATCCGGGGAGACCACTCAGGAGCCCAACTTGAGTCATACTGGAGGTCGTTAGCATTTAGCTTGTGAAGTTTTTATGGTGTAAAGAGAGTTCCGTCTTCTGTAGGGGGTCTTTCCCTTGCTTAATGTCCACGTAAGGATTTCCTTTATATTTTTATTGCTTTTTGGTTTTATTAGTTGCATTTCTTTATTATTCACCCTGTAAGTGACTTCTGCCCTGTAGTCAGGCGTGTTTCATATCCATATGAAGAGCTGGTCCCCAAATTTCGTCTCTGTGGCTTAAACACACTCATAGTGAATCGATTAATTTTGTTCTAATAGATTTCTTGAAGGTCTTGTGATTTAACATTTTTTTGTGTTAAATTGAAATGTTAGGTTTACGGCTTCACAGTTTTTTTTTTCCACTAGGTACGTTCTGTTGTTTATCCTTATGGTTATAAGTATATTGTTATTCTACTAATTTATCGAGCCAAATAGTGTAATCTTTACAATAATGTTCTTTTGTTCCATAGGCATTTAGAATTTGAAAATGGACTGCATCAACCTTTATCCAGTTGTAGCTCTCGTACAAAAGTAAAATTAAGTTACTAAATGCTAAAAAGTGATATTAGGTTTTCATTCCCTTTGTGATTGCGGAGCTTGTAATAAAAACAATAATAATAAAATTATTATTATTATTATTATTATTATTATTATTATTATTATTATTATTGGTAGCAATAATACCCACAAAAACAAGTAATCATCATCATTGTTTTAGATTACTTAAGTGTTTTTTAATCATTTTGTTAAATTGCTTAGTATTCGTGTGATTCCCTTTTCAGAGGGCCAGTGTACTCGATGTTGTGTTTGTTGTTCTCTTGAATGAGAGTCTAGAAAAGATAATTTATAAGTGTATCCCTTCTTGTGTGCAAAAGTACAGAGTGGAAGACAAGTCCTGCTTCAATCATGAATGTAGTCGTGCATATGTGGAGAAGAGGAGACCTATCATCTGTGGAAGAGTAGCAGATAAGATTTGACTTGGAATAGCTATACTCGGCTAAGAACTGCTCAGAAAATTTTTGCTTCAACTGAAAAGGAATGCAATTTAATCATAAAAGAAACCCTTTCTGGTACAACCCAGGAACATAAGTGGTGGGATACCCTTAAATCTCCTCTCTTTGGTGTAGACTTACCGGTTCCTCCCTTACGTAAACCAGATGGCTCTGTCACTCACTATCCAAGGGAAAAGGCAACCCTTGTGGCTGATGTGTTTGCAATGAACAGAGTAATAAGATGTGTATGTAGGGGCAGACCCAAATAGTATATTTCCTTTGTTATTTATAAAGACTGCTGATTTCTTAGCTCCTAACTTGCCTGTTATTTTCCACAAGGTAGTAAGATGTCTTTTTCCACTTGTTGGAAAATTGGTAATGTTACTTCACTAGGTAAATATGTTTGTAATAGACCTAGCCAATCCAATATCCATAACTACCACATTTAATAAGTTTTTTAAGGACTTTTAACAAAACGTTTAAATAGGTATGCTTAAGGTAATAATCTGTTCTTTAGTTTGAAATTTGACTTTCACAAAGGCCTGGGAGCATTTAGATGACCTTACAATCTCTAATGCTGTACAAGAATTCCTTGGTTGTAGTCAAAGTGCGTATGATTGGCCTTAATTTTAGTGCTGCCTTTGACTATTTTTATCATGAGGCCTTGCTTTCAAGCGCAACCAGCTGGGAGTAGGTGAGTCTTGTCTTGACATCATTATTAAATTTTTAAATAATTGATTGCAACGATTTGTTGTTGATAGGGACCGTAGTGGGAATACGAATGTGATATCTGGTGTTCCTTAGGGTTGTGTTCGTTGCCCATTAATTTTCTTACTATATACACATATGTGGTTTGGTCTAGAAACAAGCTCGTTGCATATGCATATAATGCTACTCTTTGCCTCAATTCGATCTCCTTAATGTAGATATAGTGTTGCTGAATCCCTTAATAGAGATCTTGCTATAATTAGTGCATGGTGCAAAGTATGGGGCATAAAGTTGGACCCTAATAAAATAATAATAATAATAATAATAATAATAATAATAATAATAATAATAATAATAATAATAATCTATTGTTTTTCATTGTAAGCATTACTAAATTGCCTTTGAAGAGTACATTCGATCTTAGCTGCAACCATCGTTTATCCCTTTACTATGCTTCCGTTCGGCTTCCTTTCTTCCATCTTGCTGCCAAACTTCTTATTACTTTTACATCATACTGCACCGTTATCCCCAAGTTGAACTTCAGGGCTGAATAGTTTCTCGGGGTTCACAATCCATAAATGATAAAATCATTTTAGGAATTTTATTACTTTTTTACCTTAATTAACGACTAGTTACCGAATTCACTTTATCAAGAAACAAATAGGTAAACTTTTGTTTTCTGTATCAGCTATCCATGGAGTTGTTTTCTTCATCTCAAAACTACTGTATGCTTACTTTCCTTGCTTTAGGTCGCCCTATCAGAAAACTTAAGAAATCACTATTCCTGTTTTTACTTTCTTTATCAGTAGACTCATGGAGCTACTTTCGACAATTTTGTTTACTTTTCAGCTAACAAATGGTGTTAAATTACATATCTTACTTTTCCTTGCTTTATCATCAGCTCATGAGTTTAGATATAATAATCTTGTTGTTCTATCAGCAACCCATAGGCTCACACCTCTATTTTCTTTATTTACTAACCGTGTGTATTGATATTTCTTTATTGTGTTTACTACATCAGAACTTCTTTGTTAAGATTTTCATTTATTGTGAATTGGATTTTGCACTTTACAACAAGTACAACAAGCACACATTCATTTAATTTGTTCGAACTCTGTTTTTCCAAGTACCTATTGGAATAACTTCTACTATTTTCATTTGTTCTTTCAACAACTTTTGAAGGTTCTTTCACTTTTACTTCTATTGTTTACTCCTTGCGATTGTCTCGAATTGCACGATGGGTGCACTTTTCGTACTTGTTTTTTATAGGAAAGTTTTGAAACGCTTGTGGATTTTCTTCTGTGAACGAACCATTGAGCTGGACTTCAAGGAATTAATCTGATGACCTCAGAAATCTAAGCATCTGATGGTGTGTACCCATGTCGTAAAAAGAAATTCATGCGGAATTCTCTCTATGGAGACTTTCATAGTGATATCACAGTCGGATAAATAAATACAGGATTTTCTGTATTTGACTTTTGATTCAGGTGTTTGTACTTGGTTTTGATCGATGCTATTTTTATTCTGATTGCTGGTGAAAAGTTATACTCTCTTACCTGTTTATTTTTTACGTATAATGATGAAATTCATTTACAATACCATATAGATAGTTTTATAAAATTCCATTACTGTCGCCCAAAGCCATTGAAAAATAAAGCTGAGAGAAGAAAAGGTGACTCTAAACTTACCTGACATAGTTGGTGGACTATTCCAATTAGATGCTGGATGTCGAGCTGCACCTTTGAGAAAGAGAAATTCTTTGATAGCCCAACCATCAACAATGTGGTCTTCCATATCAGGAAGGTAGTATTCATTCCGTATTTGTTTTTGCGTTGCAACAATACGCTATATAAAAGGGAAGTATGCTTTTCTCTTCCTTAGTGTTGCATAGATGTCAAATTTGAGAGTTTGTGACAAGGCAGTTATGTGGTAGGTCACTTCGATGTTAAAAGTTCATGGGTTTGTGTAAAAGAACGACCTTTCCATTCTTCTTCTAGGCCATCTAATTTGGTCTGCGTTAGAAAATACTGAAATGAAAATTATATGTTGTTAACTTCATGTATAATGATTGGATTGGAATACTTAGTCATTGACTTTTCAGAATTTTCTGCTAATGGATGTTTTCTGTTTAACCGCAACAATACTAACGGTGAAATTTAGTGAGTAGCTCTCTCTCTCTCTCTCTCTCTCTCTCTCTCTCTCTCTCTCTCTCTCTCTCTCTCTCTCTCTCATTTGAGGCATCCAGAGACCATGTAGTCAGATCGACATCCCAGTTCGACATTCATTACAACTAGAACTAAATAGCGCTCTGTTCTTGCGAGATACCAAAGGAGCCAGTCTTGGGTTTCTGAGAGCCATAAAAGGCGAGGGCAGCAGCTAGACCTTGTGAGATTATACGTGCATCCTTTTGTGCACCGTTGTTCTTGTTGTATACGTGTCCGGTGCCCTTTTTTTACCGTTGTTCTCTTTAATTCTCTGATTCGGTGAATAAAGTAGTAGTGGAGTCCAAGTTACCTAGATCTGAGGTTTCTCTTTGTGTTTTATTTATTTCTTTGATTGTTTATTTATCTTTGTTTTTAATGTTACAAAGAATCTTTTTCACCGTAACGTGACACTTTTTTTTTTCTTGTAAATGGTGAGTTGTGATGGATTATGTGGTTTCATTAGTATGCGGTAAAACGTGTCTACAGATTGTGACTCGTGTTATTATTTTTCCCATTTCCCGTGTAACACCTTGGTATCGTTTATGTATATGAGTTACTGGATGTTTATAATTTACTTTGTATAGATTGATCATAGCAACTTCGCCCTATGTGCATCACGTTGAAATCCGATAAGTTCAGCATCATCTTTTATATGAGGAACTTTCTGGAGTCTAGTTGAAAATAGACAAAATCTATTTGTGCGTGTGTTTTTACTTTGATCCTTGCAAATTAATTTTATAGTAACTATTATTTTCACTTTTATACTGAAGGTTATATAGAAATTTGGGTTAACACATAAAGTCCGTGTTAATCTAGTCTTTGTTAATAATTATGGGGTCATTGCTATACCTAATTTTTTTCACTGTCGCTAGACATATTTCGTGAACCAGAATTCTAATTTTATACACATTGAAATGAAAAGTAATGGGGTGACAAATGTCTTGCAATATCCACCTCAATCTGACCTTTGAGGAATCTCGAATTCTTAGAATAATAAGTTATATTTAAAACTAACAGACCAGGCCTCATCATATAGTCTGATTTAAATTATTTTATGCTAAACGACTATTGATGTATATGTATACATATGCATAAATGCACATATATGTATATATGTAAGAGTGTGTCTGTTTGTTGTTCCATAAGAATAATAAACAGATTTCATATTTATAACCTACTTGCAAATTCAGTAAAATTATTCTTTTTCACAGAAAAACATAGATAGACCACAAACACAGATAAAGCAAACTTTGAAAAATAAGTTTCTTACGGCAGCGAAAGACTCGTTAAACATGTCGAAAATTCTTTTAAAACTTCTATTAAAAAAGTATTCACGACTAAATATATTTTTTTTTTATTTAAAAACATATTTAGATAAATAGTAAAATTTCAATTGTAAATACACTATATGTAAAATAAAAAGAAAATATTTATGTAAATATACTATGATGTATATATGTTATAAACTGTAAGATTATAAATGTGTATTTTATAATAAAAGATGAAAGAATAGAGCTCAAGCTAAAATTAGTACATGGTGTTAATTATGGGGCATGCAGTTAAACCCTAACAAAGTATGATTTTGTAAGTAGGTCGAGGACATTGAGTCCTCAACATCCTGATCTTTACATTCACAATCTTTTTGATTATATACAACTCATGTAAAATTTTATGCGGGATTCTTGATTCCAAATTTACTTTTTGAAAGCACAGTCGGTCTATTTCTCCTTGAAGTGCACAAAAAATGGCTCAATGAAAAAATTTTCGTGATCAGTCTACCCTGAAGAAATGCTAATTCTTTCATTCTACCTTGTTTTGAGTATGTTTTACCCATGTGCTCTTCAACTGCTGACTCTCATCTTAATTTAATGGATAGAAACTTGTGGTCTAATAAATTCCCTATTCCTGATCTTTATATTGATCTCTGGAACTATTGCTCGCATAGTTCTATATGCATGTTGCTTAAGATTTTTTGTAATTCAGATCATCCATTGGATTCAGATCTTCCTACGACTGTGCCATCCTGTACTTGGTACTAGGTGTGCAGTAGTCAATTCTAACATTCATTCTTTCTCTATCATAGGGCACAATACTATACAGTGTGCTAGAAGTTTTATTACATCTGTGACCAGATTGTGGAATGATCTTCTTAATGTGGCAGTGGAATTGGTAGAACTTCAGAAGTCCAAACATTTGGTAGATTCTTCTCTGTTGAACAGGTTGACACAAGTCTTGTTTTATACTTTGTACGACTGAACTAATTTAACTTTGGTACTGATCTTATAATATTTTAATTTCTTATTCATTACTTACCTTTTTTGTTGGAGCCTTTGGACTTGTAGTTTTCTGGTTTTCCTACCAGGGCTGTAGCTTGGCTAGTAATAATAATGATGATAATAATACAAACGCACAATATATAAAATTAAGAAATTGGGTAAGAGGGTAAAAACACAGGTATAAAGTGAGCGATAGCAATTAAGAGCATAATGATGATATAGGGATTGTGAAATTTAGAACAACTTCAAGAAAAAGTAGATACTGCCATTTGCTTGCCAAGTTTCGCTCAATAATCGCTATACGTACATAAATTCTTTAGTTTTTCCAAATATGGACTTATTAGAGAGAGAGAGAGAGAGAGAGAGAGAGAGAGAGAGAGAGAGAGAGAGAGAGAGAGAGAGAGAGAGATTCTCCCAATTAGACTTTTTTAAATGTATTTGCTATCGATACCGCTGGAAGCCACACCTCGAGTATAAATTAGGATGGCTTGCTCGCCAATTAAGGTTATTTCCAGCCATTAAAAGGAAGCCAAGCCATGCGCTCTCCTTGTAGCATTCAGTGTGATCTCCCAAAAATGGCGCTGAGGGAGTATTTTGGGGGAGGGAACTGGGATCCTGCCGGTACCCAGCCTCCCCATCCGGTTAATGGGGCAATCGTGAGCGTCCTGCATGTACTGGATAGTTTGTGTGTTAGTCATTGCCTCCTGTTATGGTAATCGACATCCACTGCTGGGAAAAAAAGCAAAGAAGGTAAAAGGAGAGTCTATAATTGCATTTAAATCCTTGGATTGGATTTTTTTTTTTGTGTTTTTCCCCTTTTTTTTACTTTCTTTTTTCGTTTTGCTCTCCAGTCCCCTTCTTAAAGTGAAATTGTTAAAACGGGAAACATGCCAGACATGAGTAAAAAAAAAAGGAGACGAATGTTTAACCGGAAATATTACATGTATTTAAAGCCATTTTTTCTAACTTAGAAGTATTTTGTTTAATTATAAAGTTATATTGCTTAGATAGGATTTTTTATAACCAGAATAAAATGCTTCTGGCCTCTAGCATCCAATCCTTCTCAAAGGATGGATGCATTGCGATATATGGAATTTAGGACCCATTCAAAAGAGAAATGCATTTAAGGTTTTTCACTCATCAGTTCTTTCAATTCTCGACAGCTTAGACATTTTTCTTTTATAGCTTATACATTCATGATAACTTTAAATTCAGGGCAATGTAGCATTCTGTTGACGTTTGCTAATTTGAGGATTGCACCCGGCTAGGGTAACAAACGGTCATGTACAGAGTAATTTATATATATATATATATATATATATATATATATATATATATATGTATATATATATATATATATGTATATATATATATATATATATATATATATATAAAATGATAACTTTGCCTATTTAAATGTGTTTCTTATATATATTCATGTAAGCCATATAGGGTACACCCCCTAATAGGATTCTCTCTACCTCGGGATCAGAGAATCAAGATATTAGGTGTATAATATATGGTTTATATATATATATATATATATATATATATATATATATATATACATATATATATATATGTATGTATGTATATATATGTATGCATAAAAATCACAGGAAAACGTGATGCTCAGATGTAGAAGAACCACAGGGAAAATGAAAATACGAAATGTACGATTAAGTCCTGACTAGTTTCGTATATATATATATATATATATATATATATATATATATATGAATATATATATATATATATATATATATATATATATATATGTTTATATATATATATATATATATATATATATATATATATATATATATATAATTACTACCCAAGCTACAACCCTAGTTGGAAAAGCAGGTTGCTATAAGTCCTAGGGTTTCAACAAGGAAAACAGCCATAGTGAGGAAAGGAAATAAGGAGATGAATAAATTGTATATGAGAAATAATGAATAAAACATATCTCCAAATGAGAAAGCACTTCAAGAGAAATCTGCCTTATGTAGACTGTGAAGAAAGAGTAGAGTCAACCTGTTCAACATAAAAACTTTTGTTGCAAGTACACTTTTGAGGATAATCGAGTGACATAGTTTGACACAAAATATGGTATGAATAGATACCAAAGTTTTTTAGTCTTATTTCATTTCAAACGTTGCAGCTCTCACAAGAATATGTTTAGATAAAATTATATCTGAAAATCTTTAATTCTCATTTTTAGTCCGTCAACATGCGCTAGAATTAATACCAAATAATTGTACAGATATTTATATTTGTATTACTGGTACGTAATTTATAAGACTTTACAATAAATTGTGGATATTTGTCAAATTTCCAAAGTATGAATGGAATAAGAAGAAAATTGAGATTAATGATATAGTATTACAGATTGTATGCGAGTCGTTCCTGTTGTATGTTGCTAGTTTGTCTATTAAGAAATTGTGCCTAGTATATTCCTTGCAGGCAAACTATTCTGAAGTTATCGCTTTGCAAAAACAGCGATAACTATTCCTTCTTTATGTAAAGGGCTGCTTATCTGGTCCTGTACAGCAGGGGAACCCTAATTTCTACAGGACCTATGTTGTTGTTGTTGGGGTATTAAAGCCAACACTTGTTGTTGGCACGGGCCTTTCCCTTGGTTGGCCCGTAGGTGGACCTCCACGGTTGTTTTATGATGTTCATTCCGGAGCATTTAACGTTTCACAATGGGTAATGTTCGTTCATTGTTTGATTATCACTGTCAACACTCGCAGAATGTCTTCAATTTCCCTAACCGTATTCACATTTTATAAACTTTACGAAGAGATATTTCATGTATTGATTATATTATATTTCATGTATTGATTATATTATATTTCATGTATTGATTATATTATATAGCTGAAATCTTCCTACATTGATCAGATAGAGAACAATTATTAGACTACCAGTCTTAAAGTTTAGAGAAAATGTGCCTATTGAATGAGATTGAAACGATTGGGCGCTGTGGCCAAGAACTTGTGGTACCAATATAAGAACCATAAACATGCCTTTTTCATGTGGTAGACCATTTGTCAAAGGAGAAGCAACAGAAAAGTTTTCGTGATGACCCCGGAGTGACTCGAACACCCAGCCTTCTGATCTGGAGTCAGACGCGCTACCATTGCGCCACGAGGCCTCTTGTCAAATGTTATCTATCATACCCTCTCATCCTCCTCGTAATTCTGAAACCCTAAATATTGTCGACAGATTTTCGAAATGTTTTCTTAAAATTTAAAATGTATTTTATTATTATCGTCCGAATGTATAAGGAACTCTGTGAACTGAACACACTAGGACAATATAGAGGTTTCGGAATAAGGCGAAAAGGCAAGATGCAATGGATAAAAGACTATGAAAACAAGATTTTGTTGATAGAATTCTTATATCTGAAGATCAAAAGGTTCTTTTCGAGTTTGGTGTGCTAAATCGCTGCGATTGATATTTTATCGTTTGTTCTTTTCTCATTATTATTATTATAATAAAATATTATTAGCCATTGTGTATTCTTATGGAACGAACTGAAAAATCCTGCAATTAGCAAATAAGTTATTTTCTATGTAAGATAATAGATGAGAATTCTGAGGACTTGGTAAACAATTAGAAAAAGGAGCATGATGAATATACAAACAAGTGCATAAATGGAAAGCAGTCGATTAACAAATAAGCGATAGATTACGATTAATATCGAGTCACATTTGCTTACATATGTTTCTTCAATGTCATTGCACTAATTATTATTCAATTAAGTTTATATGATGACATAGACCATATAAATGGAAAAAAGGTTATGGAAAATTCAACTGTTAATATATCACATATAGTTTGGAAACTAAAATGAATAAATTGGAATAGTGTGACGTGTAGGCTAGTATCTTGTTTATGAAATGCATTAGAAACATACTAATAAAACGTCGTAACGAAAAAACACGACCTTTGTAAAATGAACAAACTTAGAACTCTCTCTCTCTCTCTCTCTCTCTCTCTCTCTCTCTCTCTCTCTCTCTGTTTAAGAATATGCGTGGCCGGGAAAAAGACGGATGGTATATGGTAAAGAGGCGCGCATAAATGTGTGTGGCGGCGATTCCCATCCATCTCCGTTTTTCATTGTACTACTCAAGAGTTGGATCGGATGGGCTTTCCACACTGGCCAGCGAACCTATCTTTGTTTCGGAACATCAGTATTCCAGAGCGGGAGTCGTAACCTGTGGTCATGGAAGTGACCTACCTGAAGCCAAGGTTTGTTGGTGGAACTAGATGAGGGAGAAAGATGTTTGGAAGATGAAGAAAAGGGGGATTTGGTGGTAAAGGAGACAATGAATACAGGGAAACGGGGCACCAATGTTTTCAAGGGAGGTGAGACAGTGCCCTCACTGCCCTGCCTCTGTGGCCGGCGGCCGCTTTTAACTGTGCTGCCTCAGTGAAGGAAGAATGAAAGGAAGTGAAGGACCCCAAGAATGTATAATAAAGATGAATTATTCAGGAGGTGAGTCATGTGGCAGCTAGATGTGATCGAGATTATGTTGGGAATGAATAAGCAGATGAAGTTGTTTTAAATTCATATTAAAAGAAATTTCTTGATAATTTGGTATCTCCTTACTTTCGTCTCCACTTCTTTACTGCATTTGATGTTTTACTTATTTTTGCAGCCATTCATACTTTGCATTATGTTGAGTTAGAATAATGGTTTATCTATAAACTTTTATATTTGCTTTGTATTATTTCTTATATCCGTCCTGATAGCTGATATTAAAATCTTTAAAAATCCTAATATAGTAGTTTAATCGAATTTCTAGAGATCATTTCTTTTCTCTCTCTCTCTCTCTCTCTCTCTCTCTCTCTCTCTCTCTCTCTCTCTCTCTCTCTCTCTCTCTCTCTGTATGTATGTATGTATGTATGTATGTACATATATATATATATATATATATATATATATATATATATATATATATATATATATATATATATATATATATATATATATATATACACACACACGTGTGTGTGAATATCAATATACACTGATAAACATCCGGCTTCTATCATCCCAAGTCAACACATAATATTCCGAGGATAAAAACAAATATCACTTATGTTGTACCTTTACATATATTCCACCGATAGCAGTTTTAGCCATTGACTCTCGGCTTTCATCAGTGCTACATTGGGTAGCACGATATATAATCTAAATATTTATGGAGAAATTTATATTTGTTACTGTACATTTCATTTGACGAATTTTCTTCAATATACTTATATGAATATGTATAAATATATATACAGTATATTATATATATATATATATATATATATATATATATATATATATATATATATGTGTGTGTGTGTGTGTGTGTGTGTGTGTGTGTGTTTGTGTGTGTGTTTGAGAGAATTTGTCCTTGGTCAGTATTATTACTGAAATGTCTAGCTCTGTACATTTGTCAACTGGCAGATTTCTACCAAGATCTTTTATATATAATGGGCAATGCATACACGTGTATCCTCCTAGGGCAAGAATTTTTTTTCTTTTATACATAGGTATTGGATTTTTAAGATCCGTTCGTTTTCTAACATCAAGATTAGCTAACTGATCCTCAGACTTATATTGAGAAGCATAAGGTAGTTTATATGATGATACATAGCCTTATATTACAAGCATTGTTATCTACATTTATATCCTTATATGAAAAATAATAATAATTTGTTGTGCAAATGCAAAGTATTGTAGAAATGTGCCAGTTGACAGACTTAATTCTTTGACGTATGTCTTTATCAAGCTCATTGTTAGCTC
The DNA here is from genome assembly GCF_036898095.1 of Palaemon carinicauda. Lineage (NCBI taxonomy): Eukaryota > Metazoa > Arthropoda > Malacostraca > Decapoda > Palaemonidae > Palaemon > Palaemon carinicauda. The sequence continues at coordinate 91,349,080 of NC_090728.1, forward strand.
TTCTCTTGTGGAAATCATTGAAGGATAGTGCTTGGGCTTTTTTCCTTCTTTAGTATTCATGAGAGACGCTGGCGAGTCAGGGGTAATAGAATGCAAGACAATACTATTTTCTCTTGCAGAACTTGGATTGGACTTTGTTGAATCTCAGAAAAATTTAAATATATTTTTTGTTAGAAAGTTGTTTCTATTTGTTCCTGTGCTATTTTTTTCCGATGTTATTTGTGGGTTTTTATTCAAGGTATATTTTTCTTTCAATGCTGGCCTTATACTTTGGTTCATTGTATTATCTTAATTAACTTCTACATCTAGTTGAGCAATATATGACTACTCGGGTCCAAGCGCTACAAGTACTGCACTGTAGGTGAGCGACATTCTTCGATTTAGCTCCAGGAGATCTGGACTTGTCCCTTTAGGTTGTTTTTGTGTACCATGAGTCAACTCTTGCAGGAAAAAAAAGTCAACTCGACCCCAGTTCCTCGTCAAACCCAACCTCTCCCACCTCACCTCCTTGAACCCGAGCAAAACAGCCCCAAGCAGAACTTAACTCAGCTTGATTAAACTCGCAAAGGAATTCAGGTGTTTTCCAGTTGAATTATCAGTTATGTCTTCTTTTCCTCTGTATTTTATTATGTTGTTTACAACGACCAGTAAATATATACGTAACTTGAACTTTAAAACTGTGTTGATATTTTGAGAAGCGTGGTCCGAGTGCCTTTTTTTTTTTCTTCCTTCTTTCAAGCACAAGGAAAATGTTATCCCATGGAGGAGAATGTCTGCGAATTTGGCTTCCATCTAGGCTCTATTGGTTTGAGTGTGCAGATTGAAGGTTCTCAACTACGAATAATACCAGGTTTAGGAAATGTGTAAATGATAATGTTCCGAGAAATGGCATGTTGTTTTTCTTCGCTAACCGGACGATAATGATGTTTACAGAGATTACAGTCTTCATCGTTCCCCCATGTTTTCTCTCTTCGCTGATTTTTTTTTTTTCACTAATTCTTTTTCGGCGGTTGTGAATTTTATTTTCTCATGTCCACATTCATTTACATTTCGGCGTTACGCAGCTCTTACTATAGGACCCTCGTCTCACAGGGTCTAAAGTTCAGTCGACGATGAACAAGTGTTTACATTGCTCATGGAGAGATCGTTTGTTCGTGGACGTTTGTTTACATGTTTTGCGATGGCCATGAGATTTGGAAGTTAACCTTTTGTCACTCTTTATTTTTTGTGCTTTCCATGAATGAATTTCCTGCAAAAATAAATGTAATAATTGTAAAAACAGGGTCCGTAACAAGAAAGAAGCGAAAATATATACAGATAAAGCCTGAACACTTAACTTTCGTATTATACTCGAAACTTTTTTTTCATTGGTCTTTCTTTTTCTGATTCACACTGTTTGTTTATTAGTTCTTTTAAGAACAATACTTATCCAGGTATGTATTTTTTTTATCTTCCACGAGTTCTTAACATTTATATATATATATATATATATATATATATATATATATATATATATATATATATATATATGTATGTATGTCTGTATGTATATATATATGTGTGTAATATGTATTTATATATACATATATGTATATACACACATATGTATATTATATATATACATATATGTATATACACACACATATATTATATATATATATATATATATATATATATATATATATATATATATATATATATACTGTACGTTTGAAATTTTTACTCGAAATGTAATGTAAATGCTGCAAATAGTTTTACAAATATATTATTTTTTTTTCAGTCCTTTTGTTTAACTTCCGCATGGAATTTTTTGAGATGGTTGTCATACTTAATGTATATATTGATTGAGAGGTCCTCGGGATACACTATTATGGAGAGGGATGGTAATCTTTGACTTGATTTATATCCTTATAAAGGGAACAAAGAGAATATTAGACTTTCTTAAAAAGGAAAGGTGATGTCGAAGAAAATATTGCGTGATTCCTTTTGTTCTTCCCTGTATTATAGAAATGTGATGTATATCGTTGCATTTTAAATAATTAACAATAAAGTGTTCATGTTCTCTCTTCAATGCCGCAGTCTTATTCTGAGAGGACTGGGGTTGCGAATAGCAAAATCTTGCTGGACTGCGCATGTTGCACACACAATGAACTGTGATACTCAATTGAGCCATAGCAGTAGTATTATGACTTTTGCCATAGCCGAGTTCGTTAAGCTCACTTCATAAATTATTCCTATCAAAGTCTGTCTCAATGGATTTTTTTTTTTTTTTTTTTTTTTTTTTTTTTTTTTTTTTTTTTTTTTTTTTTTTTTTTTTTTTTTTTGTCGTGTATTACTATTTACGGTGGGTTTTGTTATTTACTATGCCATTTCAGTGCTTAATATTTAAGGTTTTGCATTTCTATTTCTTATTTGTGAACGCCATTTCTTTTAACGGGGACAGCCGTAGGTCTCATAAGCGGTATGCACATTCATTCTAATATATTTTGTTAAACTTATACTTTATCCATTTTATTATCTGTTTATCTTGTTGAAATCTGAAAACTATTTGCCATTTTATGCATTCCTTTTTGTTTCTTATACTGATGATATATCTAGGCTATTCTTGAACTGAAACGCTTCGATGCGTACCCAATCATGTAATTTGCTTGAGTTATGTTGTTTGGTTTTAAACCCAGTCATCTCAAGAACCGACTTGATTTCGTAAGCAGCTAAATAGTGCATTGATCCATCCTTCGAACACAGGGAGGGTCTTTTTTTTTTTTTTTGAAACCCGGAGTAGTATCACGCTATGGGAAATGTTAGACAAAAGTTTTCTTTCTATAATGCATTAAGATTAATTACTCTTATTCTGTGAGATTGTTTTTTATTAGAGCTCTCCAATTACTAAAGGTTAAGGTTCACGAAGAGCCATGCATTAAGATAGATTTCATCATATGTTGCGATAATCTTATTCGGTGCATCTCAAAGAGATTTGTTCAAGTAAAAGAGATGCCCAAAACTCAACACAATTTAGGACTGCGTTGCGTGGCCAATTGCACTAAGGCCTTGGTTATGCTCCTTACCTGGGCCTTATTACCGTGAGCTATCGTTCATCACTCCTCCCCACCACTTTTTTTCTTTTTGCTCGTTGAATTATATAGTCAAGGATATTAAGGGAACTTAAAGCATGGAAACCCACTATTTCGTTTCCCTTTTCAGGTAAGTATATATGAATTTTTGTTTTTGTTTATTTGAATAATCTTTTTTGAGGTAGATTTGTAATGTAATACTTTACAATTCTAAATAGCCATAGAAGTAAACCTAACATTTCTTTCAGCCGCTTAAAATCTCTCTTAATTGTAAATTCCATTTGTACTCTAAGTCAGAATGGCGAACCATTTGCCCTTTTGACTTTTGTGGGGTTGTAAGGTCAATACTTTCTACAGTTGCATGTGAGTGTAATTAAATGATATAAAAGAAGATGAGTGGAGGCTATGATGGGCCACCCATTGATTACCATCAGAATGGGATGGAGTCTTACCACAACATCCACTCGAGGTGAACGATGGACTCAGGAAATAAAGTTTAACTATCTATTGCTTTAGAAAAAAATGAATGGGATATTTATTCTCATTGGTGCTGTCTTTTTGGCTTTTTAAAAACTCGGGTCCTGAAATTATGTTGGGATATTCTTGGAGAATTGTACTTCTATTCTTTGCAGTGTAAGTTTTCATGAGCATCAGGACTTCTGATGGATTACGTCTTTACAATATTAGATGAAAGAGTTCTTTCATTTTTCTTCTGTTTTATGAATGCGTGATTCGTTTCCCCATAAGTGTATCTAGCTAGGTGCCATTCGTATCTTTTTTTTTTACAAATTAATTGACTTAGGAACAAGTTTTTGTCTTGATTTTTTTCTGTGTATTTGTTACTATTTTTGCTTATTTTTCTCAGTATTGAACAGTCTTCGCGATCACTCTTTCCTTTAAGCTTTTCGTGTAGATTGTAAATTTATTCTCGATTCAACAATGTCTGTCTTGTCAACGATCATAGATTCTACATCTGTTAACCATTTTCTGGCATAATTATAATACCATTGATTGGTATCTTTAGTAACTTTTGAATGCTTTTTCAAGCCCTTTTTTTTTTCTTTTTTTTAGTTGACCAAGATATGATTAAATTGATACAGTAAAATTTTATACCTTGTCATAATTACAGTACATTTAGGTATATTTGTATACTCTCCACATTGGCAAAGTTCAGCTAAAGGGCAGAATGAGGTTACCTTGTACTGTAATACAGCCACTTCCATGTCTTCCTAAGCTTTCATTAACATGGTCTGCCTCTTCTGTATGTGGAAGACTAAGGCATCTACCCGCAGTTTAAAGGTTTTAAAAGCTGCTCATGAATGGCAGAGGTAAGGGACAGTGACATAACCCTATCAAGCAGGCCAATACCCTAGAGAGTGACTATATATACGTATGATTAGTCCCTAATCCCCCTTTCCACCCAAGCTATGACCAAGGAGGGCCAGGCAATTGCTGTTTATGGCTCTTTAGATAGACCTATAGGCTTCCCCCCCCCCTCACATCATTAGCTTGCATAGCTGGTGGGGCTGCAGCGAACAAAGGGACTAACAAGTTTGAGCAGGACTCGAATCCCAGTCTTGCATTCCCCAGTCAAGGACGTTACCGCATCGGCCACCACAACGCTTATAGACATATTAGGTGGTCAGGGGCTATAGTGGTAGCCCTCTTTATCTGTCTTCGAAAGGGTACTCTAGAACACATATGGCAGCCATTGGCTTCATGGATCTTGCTAACATGTCAAACGCAACCGTCTTATATTTGGGTAATTTCATATATAAGATCCTTTGGATGGTTCCAAATTGTGTGTACAGTGTACAGTATTATTATTATTATTATTATTATTATTATTATTATTATTATTATTATTATTAGCCAAGCTACAACCCTAGTTGGAAAAGCAAGATGCTATAAGCCCAAGGGCTCCAACAGGGAAAAATAGCCCAGTGAGGAAAGGAAATAAGGAAATAAATAAATGTTCAGAATAAATTAACAAAATATCATTCTAAAAACAGTAACAGCGTCAAAACAGATATGTCCTATATAAGCTATTAACAACGTCAAAAACAGATATGTCTGTTTTTGACGTTGTTAATAGTTTGATGGAGCCACTCGTATATCAGTACATTATGAACTGTAATAAGTCCCTTTTCAACGTTCTTGCTTCCTTTGTTTGATTTCATTAGGGGTCTACTGTAAAAGATAAACATGAGCTAAGTACATGATTTCAAGATAACTTTTAGAAGAGTAGTAATGAACCGTTGAATTTTCTAAGGAAATTTACCAAATAATTTTCGTAAAGTAGACTAGGCAATTGCATTTTGTATTTGTATTGTTGATCTGGGTCTCTTGTTTCATGTTTCTCCATTTACAGTAAATCTAGGTCGTTTTAATAATTGTATGGCCTTGGCGCTGTTGCAGTAAGAAGTGTGAAATATGTTAATGGAGCATGTAATGTACTTGCCATATAAGCCATGAACAGCCCTTATACAGTTATTGCTGTAAATTCACAATCTATAACAAATGTTCATTTATGATCTTTATGTGTATATATGTTAATATATATGTATGTATATATCATCAGCCGTTACTAGTTCACTGCAGAACAAAGGCCTCAGACAGGTCCTTCTGGTTGCCTGTGTTTATGCTCTGTCTATACCAGTCCACACCCGCGAACCTTTTTAGTTCGTCAATAAATCGTCTATCTTCCTTCCCATGCTTCGTTTGCAATCTCTAGGGACCAACTCGATTATTCTTAATGTACACCCTTTATTTGTCCTTCTCATAATATATCCTGCACCCCATACTTATCCTACATTTAATTTCGGTCTTGTGTCCTGGGTAAACACTTCCTGTCTGCCCTAAGGACGTATATTCATTAACAATTTCTAAAGGTTCGTCCATAACATTTGTTGTCTGCATTTTCATTGATTATCATCTTAGTTTTACTCGTATTCATTTTTAATCCTACATTTCTGCTTTCTCTATTCAAATCTTCTATCATCTTTTACAATACCCCCCATGATTCACTAAATCCAATCATGGTGTGATTAATTTAGGAGAGACAGTCTCTCCTTGTCTGTCTCCTTTGTCAATCGAAATTTTCTCACTATCTTTATGTAGTTCTTGGATTACTGTGCTTTCTGTATAGATAACTTAAAGTGCTCTAACATGAGATTCATCTATTTCTTGTCTTTGAAGGGCTTTTATTACTGCTGAGGGTTTGGCAGAATCAAAAGGATTACCATTTGCCATACTACGTTGATCATTCCATTAGCTGGTTAATTGTATGTTGTATGGTCAGTTGTTGAATACCCACTTTTGAAGCGTGCCTGGTCTCTTGATTGATTAAAGTCTAGCTGTCTTAGTATTCGGCCTGATATTATCTTTGTAAATATTTTGTGTAATATATGTAAGCGTACATATGTACAGTATATATACTGCATATGTGTATAAATACTGTATATATATATATATATATATATATATATATATATATGTGTGTGTGTGTGTGTGTGTGTAATGTGTATATATATATATATATATATATATATATATATATATATATATATATGTATGTATATATATGTATATATAAGTGTGTGTGTATAATATATATACATATATATATATATATATATATATATATATATATTTACATGTATATATATATATATATATATATATATATATATATATATATATATATATATATATATGTTTGTATGTATGTATGTACAAGTAAAGGATAATAGTGAAATTGAAAAGCGGATATTGTACATTTTAATAGATGTTAACGCCGCAGCAAGTTTACAGACACCTACAAAAAGGGTATTTGTAACCTATTACATAATGAAAGGCAAAAAAAAGGTAACGTAACATAAGGGGTAATAACTTTTAATATTGAGTGAAATGTGATGTTGGAATTTCCATTTTGTGTATATTGAAACAACATATTTTTATTTACAATTTTTATAAAATCGACTGTCAATTATACCTGTCAATTAGTAACATTGGTGGATGTTGTTACCGCTCTCTCTCTCTCTCTCTCTCTCTCTCTCTCTCTCTCTCTCTCTCTCTCTCTGCGATATGGATTGTGGTGTTCTAGCTGGTGCTTTGCGATCGTATTATCTCACCCTGACCTCGTGAATTTTACCTGCACGGTCTTACTTTAACCCAATATGACCTTTTACGACCTTGTTCACAAAACGCGTGTGTCAACCTGCCCAGCATGGCTTTAATAAAATGTCAGATTCAATCATGAGACCTTCTTAAGATGATGAATTATGAGAGCAAAAAGCGGAATTGAAAAGAAGTCGGAGGTAAAAGTAAGTAAAATTCTATGGGCACTAAGGGTCATCTTAAAACTTATTTTCCTTCTACTTACGACCTTAAAATTCGTGCGTTATAACGCATTGCCACCTTGGTTTATGAACATCTAATGGGTCACGATTGCCGATGGCCCGGTTCTTTCGCTAGATCAATTTTCGGCGTTTTCCCACCTTTTCGCCTCGCCTCTCTTCCCAAGCACTTTTAACCTTTCACCCATCCGCATTGACTGTGACACCGATACTATCATTACCCGTTTTTTACTGGTACTGCGGAGAAAATCTTATTCTGATGATTAATTACTTCTTTACATCGGTTTTCCTCGTTTCGTTCCGCAAAGCTGGATTTTATCTATAAAAGTATTTAAGGGAATATTCTCTCTCTCTCTCTCTCTCTCTCTCTCTCTCTCTCTCTCTCTCTCTCTCTCTCTCTCTCTCTCTCTCTCTCTCTTAGAAAACAGGAAAATTGAACGAAGCGGAACTTCATTTGAATATGTCTCTATTCATTGTAAATTATTTATTGAGTAGTCTATGATAAGGGTTGATATTTTTATTTATTTGGTTAGGTATGTGTTTTTATTAAGATTTAACACTTCATCGGTCTTGCCCATGCTATGTACATGAGTTCAAATACTTATGCATGTCCTTTATTAAAAAAGAAAAAAAAACATTTAACAAGATTTTTTTTCTTATTTTTGTATTAACTTCTTTCTCGTCATTAGCATCATTCTATAATAGGTAATAGATTGATCTTGAAGCTAATTTAGTGACAGAATCCTCTACACAGCGCTTCAGTAATATTTCTTTATCGATTTGTTCAGGTAATTGACTAGGATGATTATTTAGAAAATAAATATAAAATTTTTATGACTTGGTCATTTTTTTTTCACCTAATGATAGTTCTTCAAAAGTGTGTTGTGGTTTGCTTAGTTGTTGGATATTCATAATAGAAATGTCGATTGTTTACAAATGTCAATGAGACTAATAGATTCAATGATAACTTTTGGAAGGGAATTGTTTGGAAGGTTCCAGTTAGCTCAAAGAATCCCATAAAAATCTTAGGGAATGAAAAATTAATTAACTTTTATAAGACTTATATTGATTTTGGAGGGAATTACATGCTTTTAATCAAAATTTCGTTGCTGAAATTTCCATTTTGAAGTCATTATTATTATTTTTATTATTATTATTATTATTATTATTATTATTATTATTATTATTGAAAGAAGAATTCTCAATGTCGTGCGTCTACGCCTGTCTGTATTATTTCCCGAGATACAATAGAAGAGAAGAAAAACAGCCATACGTTTTTATTATTTCCAAGAGGGAAGAAGAAAGCTCTCGAAGATGTCTCGTGAGACCTGCGAGGTTGCCGCCTCTTCTTCTCTTTTCTTTGGTCTTTTTTTCTCTTTTTCCTCCCTTTTTTCTTGGCTGTTGTCGCAAACTATTTGCAGATCAGGATCTCTTCTGGAGCCCTTTTCTCCCGCTCCTTTTTACATTGAAGCTTTTGTCTGTTTTGCTCTCTTGCATGCTTCGCTTATTTCTTTGTGAAAACTAATTTGACTTACTCTGCGTGTGTGCCTGTGTGTTCGCACTTTCGTTTGTCTTTTTAGATGTTTTGTTTGTGTCAGAAATATGCATCATATAGCTATATCGCATCACAAGTGAGAGGTCTCATTACTGTTCGTCTTTCTTGCAATAACTTGAAACAAGCACCTTTCCCTTGTTCCTTATTGCAAGGCTGAAGAGCCTTTGTCCTCTGACATTGCTGGAAACTACTTTAATTCCAGCTCCTTTAGCTATATGCTTGTTTATCTGAATGATATTTACGCAAGATTTTTTTGTTTGTTGAAAAAAACTGTTTGAAATGTTTACTTGCAAGGATTGTTTTGTTATTTTTTAAAGATTTTTCCAACATATTTTTCTCATCCATTGTGTTTGTTGTTTATTTATTATTCAGGGGAAGGAAGCTCATAATCTTTGCCTTTCTCGATGATCCTCGTTCTTTTCTGCAAACAACAAAGATGAGGTTAATACTAATCAAACATTCCTAACCCTCTTGCTCGTGCCCCTAGCGCCCCTGTCTTTTCTTTCTTTCCTTCTTTCTCTTCGTGAAAGCAATGGGATTATAAACAGATGGTGGACAAGGAATATCTCTCTCTCTCTCTCTCTCTCTCTCTCTCTCTCTCTCTCTCTCTCTCTCTCTCTCTCTCTCTCTCTCAGAAAATATTAGTTCATGTTGAGAACTCACGGTTATTATTTTATTTTTTAAGAATCACGCTCAGGATAAGATTTGTATTATTCCCATTTTTCGTATGATTGTTGGTGAGGTAGTTCTTTCATTTGCATCGGTTTCTTATTGCGATAATCTGAAAAAGTTTTATTAGTCTGTAATATTTCACCACTCCTGCTTTATGGTTGCTGTAGTTCTTTGAAATGCTCTATCAAAATTTCATAATGGGATTTTAATAATGAACAAATGATTTGATTGATGAATTTTTATAGCTTTTAGTTTCTTTTTCTTATATAAATTTTTACCTCAATTATTTATTATCTTTTTATAATGAAAGAATGAGATATCTTGGTTTGAGGTTTTGATTTTATTGAGAAATAACCACCTGTTACATGTAGCCCAATTAAATGTTTCAAGATGAAAGTCTTTAGATGTAGCTTATCTTAATACAACAACTACTACTACTGTTTCTATGGTCGTTTATTTTTTGTTTCTACTACTACTACTACTACTACTACTACTACTACTATATAACCAGTACTATTCTTGTAGCTATTGCTGCTGCTATTACTCTTGACTCCTAAAATAAATGTTTCTTCGTATGTTTAGGAATGGTGTATCCTGTCTGTGTCACTCACAATATCCGTTTCCTATTGTATGATAAAAGGTGAGGTACCTGGTTGCCTAAAACATGGTTTGCAGATAGATCTCTTAGATCCAAAATCCCATAGATTTTTAATATAGTAGCTTCCCTAATACCTCTTGATGACTGTTTGACCTTATGCCCCATCTCGAAGGCATGAAGTGTCCAAAATACAATGGCTGAATACGATGCTTCAGCTTTGTTCTTTCAATTGTATTCAGTCCTGGGCGTATAGATTACGCATCTCGAATTACGCACCCTCCGTTTTGCCACATGTTTGGTCAGGGGTATTTTTGGGGTCTAGTCATTGAAGCAGAAGCTGGATCCATTGTTTTTATCCCTTCTATTTGGTCTCTCCTTTCTACCTTCGAGGGAAGACTGGCTCTTTTATCCAGATGATTGCCATTGCACGACTTACTTCTTTTATTTTTCATCCGTTGTTTTGTAGTTCTTTAGTTCTTTTTTTTATCTACAACCAAAATGTGCTATGTTCTTTGCAGTTGCTTTAGGGAATCGATGGAACTTGAAAGGTGTGCAGTTGGAAAATGCTTTTTTTTTTCCCTTTATCGTTTTGGATTTTGTAGTGCTCCTATCGTATTTATTTCATATAACGTGTCGATAATTCGTTGTAGATTGGCACCATTATTTTGTTGTGCTAACTGTTAGAACGATGGGAATTTTAAATTTGTAATTTACTTTTTTTTCTTTTTTAGTCGCCATGGATATTTTGTTACACAGTTTTCAATACGCCGTGACCGTTTTTGGCAGAATTGCTATTTTTACCATTTCTGGTATGTATTCATTATAGTCAAACTATTGGATACATGGCAGTCTATTGACGCAAGATAACTAAACCTAAACTTTAGGTAATGTATATTGGTTTTTAATAATCCATTCACTGGTTTCTGTTGCATATCGCGTAAAGTAATATTGTCCTTTTCGTACTATTGCGAGAAGCTTTTGATCCACTATCAACTTTTTATTGTGATGTTGAAAGTATTCAAAGACAGGAAAATGATAATAAGAATTTGGAAATACGGGGCAACAAATAAAACTTTTCGCAGAGTGTGAAATTACAATAATGGCATACATAATGTGATTAAGGCCATGACGAACCAGCATTATAGAATTTTTTTCCAGGTCGACCGGTAATAGTAAAGTGGAACTCCCCACTGTGAAGAACGGAAAAAAATATTAATAAAAAGGGGAGAGCAATCACATAAATATAATTAGTATTCACTTACGGTGTGTTCAAATGTGTAATAATTGATAAGCGATTCGGTATAATTCCTTGGTTTTCTTTGTAACGTTTATAGTTTTGTATGTGTCTGTGTATACAGTATGTGTGTACACACACACACACATACACACACGCATATATATATATATATATATATATATATATATATATATATATATTTATAGTTTATACATACACACCCCCCCCCACACACACACACACACACATATATATATATATATATATATATATATATATATATATATATATATATCATCATCAGCCGTTATTAGACCACTGCAGAACAAAGGCCTCAGGCATGTCCTTCCACTCGGCAATTTATGGCTTTTCTATGCCAGTCCACACCTGCAAACTTTCTTAGTTCGTCAATCTTTCGTCTTCTCTTGCTTCTCTTGCTTCTTTTGCAATCACTGAAGACCCATTCTGTTATTCTTAATGTTCCTCTATTAACTGTCATATATGCGTATGTGTATTTATGTATATATATATATATATATATATATATATATATATATATATATATATATATATATATATATACAGTATATATGTATATATGTGTGGGTGTGTGTGTATATATATTACGTGAGTGTGGGCGTGTGAATTCACAATTTTATATTTGTATATACAAATATGCCTATATAATTTTATTCAGATATTATAATTCCTATTTTTTCATCTGTAGGGAAGGGAAAGCCTTTTTCATTTATTTTCCACTCAGTTCAAGGCAAGTAGAAATAATCGTATCCTATAGTTTATATAGTTTGTTATTTTTATCAAAAGTGGTTTAATATTGCCAATTTCCTAAATGGAAAACTCAAAATGTTGTTAATCTTGTCTCGGGGCTCCCCAAGTGAAAAGCACCGTAAAGACTTACAGTTAAAAGATGGTTTTCACAATTTTTATATGTTCTTTTTACTTTCGTTCTTCGCATATCCCCCTATTTCCTGCATGAACATGGCTCGAATGTAAAACGGTTTGTGTAAAAGTTGAGATATTTTATTTTTTAGTGTTTTTGAATGTTCCTTAAACTGTTAGGGAATGTTCCTATGGCTTTTACGGGAAAACAACTTTCCCCAGAACTGTGTAACTGTCTCTTTTCCCTTATTCTCTACGTTTTTGCTTTTATTTTAGCGATGCTTTTAGCATGCCCTACTCCTTATATTGGAAAAACTCATCGTCTTTTGTCATCGCTGTATTCATTCGGTTTAGACACTCTTTGCAAGTTACAAAGCGAATAACATAAGATGCTAGACTCTAGAGGTAATAAAACGGGTTTTAACCCTGTTTTAGTAGCAACGTTGTATTCTGTTTTATCGTTATTTGTTTCCTTTAATGGTTAGTTTGAAATTAGGGAGAAAGCTCATGAATATTTTGTGATATATATATATATATATATATATATATATATATATATATATATATATATATATAGAGAGAGAGAGAGAGAGAGAGAGAGAGAGAGAGAGAGAGAGAGAGATAATGTTTACGTATGTAAGTATATACATATTATATATATATATATATATATATATATATATAATGTTTACGTATGTTTATATATACATATATACACACACATATATATACATATATATATATATATATATATATATATATATATATATATATATATATATATATATATATATGTGTGAGTATAAACAAGCGAGATTGGTTATGTTGAAATTTTATGGATATATATGAGGAAATAAAGAATAAACGAACGAAAGAGGTTCCTTATATAGTAGCTGTTAGTATAAAAGAGGCATGATTGCCTAGCCCTAGAGAATCCAGTCCCGTTGCGTTACGGTTGAGTGAGTATTTAAGTATCAGTTAATATGGGGGATAGAAGAGAAGCAAATCCCTTTGATGCAAGAATCAAAAGGTTTAGTGCAGACATGAAAATGCTTCAGGATCTGTTGATGATGCAATTGGGACAATTGGAAGGTTATAAAAAGAAAAGCATCGGGATCACACCAGATGCTAGGGTACGTGGTGTCAGGGTGTTAGTTATGTCTAAACGAGGAAAGGGCTCCATAGACATATCACTAGATTTCTTTACCTTGAAAAGGTGTAGTGAAGAATGTTAGAATTGCAGGGTCCTAACATTACTTAAAATACTAGGATGCATGTGCGAATTTTGATTGTGAAAATATAACAGATGTGAGAAGGGTATAGAGGAAAAGTAGTGAGTGATTGAAAAATGCATGAGTGTGTGCCTAGTGTTTGTTTTAAAACAGTTGTATGAGAAGTCTGAGAGCTAAGAGAAAACCGTGATGAGACAAAATGAAACTAGCAAATGATTTTTTTTTTTTTTTTAATTTTTTTTTATTTTTTAGAATGGAAATATATATGTGGTGGGTGTTGAGTCTGATCAATCTAAACGGTAATTTGATGAGTGATGTAAAAGTTTCATCGGAAGAAGTGAAGCGTATATTAGAAGATGTAGGTAAAAAGTTACTGATTCGATGAAATAACTGGACCCCCAAAAATATGTCTCCATAAATGTTTCAATATCATGATGAATATAAAGCTCCGGGAAGCCAGAAAATTACATTGGATATGAATGCACTATTTTTGGTTGCAAAAATGGGGTTATAAGGGACTTGTATAATGGCTGATGGTTGTAAATAATACAATTTGGTTGTGGATACCCAAGAGACTCCTTGGAGACTAATGACAGAATTTAAATGTGACGAGCTTTGAAAGGAATATAAGAGAAGAGGCTAATCACACAATAGAAAAGTAAGAAATTTATTCAATGAATTTAAGAGAGTTGTCAAAGCTATGAGAAAAGAATTTTGGGCCAATTTTCTCTTTTGTTGAATGCTATTGAAAAAAGGAAGCTGTAGCGTTGAAATTTTCTTAGAGAATTTGTGGGTCATTGGAAAGTATATAAAAGTGGTAAATTTATTGGCATTGGCGAAAAGGTGATCCACTATTTTAATATTATTTAGATTATGATAGAAAGGAATGATGTTCGAAAATGTTGCGAAAAATAGGGAGATGAAAGTCTGGGTGAATAAAGTGGAAGTTGTTCTGGAAGGAAGAGCATCGATAATAATGAAATGATAAAGTGCATAAGAGAAACAGGTGAAAGGTGATGGAGTTTCTGTAGGGTTTTATGCAGTGAGGATCACTTTTCAAATGTGGTACAGTTGGATTTATTAATTCCGGTACACTTCACGGAAAGCTAAAGAGACGTCTGACAGCTGTATTACATGGTGGCAGATAACTCTGTGTATAGCCAAAGAGAAACTGCAGGCAACGCTGTCCGTAAAACAAAGTAGCTGAGCTTTTAACACATAATCTAAAGCTTTTCTATCAATTTTACAAAGTTCTATTAAGCAAACATTATTTTTTTCCATACAGATATTAACCACGTGATTAAAAGCTCAGTTGAATTTCGTTTTTCCAGGCAGTATTGCCAGCGGTTTCTGTTTTGCTAAACACAGTATTATCTGCTAGCAGGATTAATATTAATCCTGACCTGCTACAATTTACAGCTTTGACGTCTCCTTAGCTTCCTGTGAAGTGTACCAGAATTAATGAAGCTAACTGTTCATGAAGCCGATAATGTTGCAGAAGCTTTCCGTGTAATGGATTAATCCTTTTTAACACATGTTATTATTTTAGTTTGTGTGTGTGTATATATATATATATATATATATATGTATATATATATTCATATATATTTATATATATATATATATATATATATATATATATATATATATATATATTATAATATATTATATATATATAATATATATATATATCACGCTATTACCCAGTTTCACATTTCTACTTCAGAGTCTAGATTATACGTATATATATTCAGAAAATTATTAAAACCCATTTCAATAAGCCCTATATTAATGTTTGGGAAAAATGTAAATTCGATATTTTCTTTAAAAACCGTCATCATTGAAATTTCACGATTTTGTCATCACGTCTAATTTCTTTAATGGCATGCGTTAATTCGTTTGCTTCTATTAGACTTACTTACCTTTTGAAGAATTGAATAGAAATGCAGTATATAGTAAAGAAGGACTGGAGGAGCTTTACCCATTAGAATGATTAAATAAAGTTATAGAGAGATCTAAGAACAGCACATTAATAGCAATCCACCAAGATGTGGATTTCTCTACTTTGTTGACATTCAGTCCTACAACGTTTCGCAAATAAACGTCAGCTGCTTAAATTTATGTATACATTTAACTCTTACTATATTTTGTCACCGGGAATAAAAATATCCCAAGATATTTGTGTATTAACATAACTTTTATAATTTTCCAAATGCATTTAACTTTAGGTTATGGTTTTCAATGGTGTGCTTTCTCAACCCTTCTTTTATAATTCTCTTTTTCCATCAGAAGCCTATCCATTCGGACCCTTAGCTGGATTCAAGACGGTCTTTTTATCTGCTTATAAATACTGGTATGTATTAGTATGTTATCGATAAAGAGACGAATAAGCTACACACACGGAGGTCTAATACATAAACTTAACCGGTTATCGGCACAAGGGGTTATATTATGTGTATTGCAATATCATGTCATGTTACTATCATAGAAAACTTAGTTTGGAAATTCTAAGCCTAAATCTCTCTCTCTCTCTCTC
>NC_090728.1:91367738-91395238 GCF_036898095.1 Palaemon carinicauda
ATTATCTTTTGCTTATCAAATGCTGTCTGCTGTCTTATGAATCGCTCCTTATTGGTCAATAATTCATATTATGGTTCTTCTGAGATACTTAATATTAGTTAGGTTTTCAAGAAAGTCACAAATCTAGAATATTAAAGTTCCAGTTCGTTACATTGTACCGTCAGCTTTTTAAATGTTATTCCAGTTCTTGCAATTATCAATGATTCCCACAAGATATCTGATGACAATATCCTTAAGAATTAACCGTATTTTTATGTATGTTTATTTTTTATTGGAATATGTGTTATATTATTCAACTGCATTAATGATTCTATCGTTGTGCACAGCCATTTCTTCCAATGGAAGTCATTTAAGTCTAGCTATCATGAGATTCACTGTAGTGTATGTGGATAGTTAACTAATGAAGCATATTTGGATCATATCCCTTCCAAGTGGGATAACCTCTTCGACTTCTTATTGCTTCGTCTAGGTTGATAACCACCGATTTTTTTTTACTTCGGGAAAATCAGATTCTGAGATTTTTTTTTTTATGCTACCGGCTACTTATTGAATTAATGTTAAGAGGAATTATTTTTAATTTACATTCATTTTATGTTCTTGTTTCTACTTAGTTTTTCTTCTTGTGATATTTATTTTTGTATTCAATTCCTTCCCCCTAATAACAATAAGGGCTTACGCGCAACGCGACTGTTTTTTTATGACTGTTGTGCAAACTATGTACCTGGAATATCTACTAACTGCTATTTGCTCCTATTGTGCTACAGATTATATAGCTTTGGGTGTGTGTATATGTGTGCGCACGTGTCCTAGTTGCCCCATGTGTGCTCATTGTTGAGAGTCCTCCAGTATGCAAGTCCATTGTATCGCATCCCTCAAACGTTCTTTGGCAGAATGTCATCCCCCTTGTTGAATCTATTGTATCTTTCTAGAATCAGTTACACCTATGTACATTGTGCCTCTTTCTATTGTGGTTTTATACACTTAAAGGCACCTTTTGACCAGACGGTCTTCCTAGTCTCCCTATTTTATGTACTGTAGGACGAACCATAACACGTAGGTTCTTTTAACTACTGTTTTATGTCGTCAGATTTTACGATCAGCGCCAGCGTAGGGATCCGATGCCATGGGCCATTAATTATTATCAACCGAGGAAGGGACCTACACTATTAAACTTGATTGTGAACAATCCGACGTGGTCGGTTTTCTAACCCCCCCCCCCCTTTTCTTTCAATCTCCCCCATAACCTGCTCCTGACCCTCTTTCCTTAACCTCATTCAAAAAGTAAAAAACCAACATGTGTGTTTCTGTTTGTCTCCCTCTATTGACTCATCCTTATTCACCCTCCTCCTCCTCCTCCTCCTCCTCCTCCTCCTCCTCCTCCTTCCTCCTTCTCCTCCCTCCCTTTTGAGGAATTATGGGACTCACATAACCATCACCCCCCACCTCCCCTCTTCTGAATTTACAATGCATGTCGTAAAATTGGGATAGATATTTGCTCAGATGAAATCTCTCTTCTTTTATTTGCCTTTTGCTTTTTTCGTCTTCGTTGTATTTTCAAGGAAGTATTTTGAATTGCCTTATTTGTATATCCAAGAGTCTTGGATGAAGCGCTATGAAAACCAACAACAAAGAGAGAGAGAGAGAGAGAGAGAGAGAGAGAGAGAGAGAGAGAGAGAGAGAGACTTAGTAGTCGAAAATTACAACAATCAATGAGAAGGATCTCCCGTACACAATCCAGACAATCTCTCTCTCTCTCTCTCTCTCTCTCTCTCTCTCTCTCTCTCTCTCTCTCTCTCAGTAATTAAAAAAGAGCGAATGAACTATTGATTAAATGAAGCCTGTTAGTGTCCGATCTGATTGACACCTGAGAAATTCCTGTAATCTTTATCTCATTTCCGATTAGGCGACTGACGTGAGATGTTTGGTTGTCTATTATCTTAAAAAAAAAAATCCAATCTGTAAAAATTTTTACTTGTGCTCTTACAACAGCTATGATTATTATGTAGTGAACGTCAATGGGTTATTTTATATTATTACGACGTAATCTGGATTCTTTTTCCATGACTATAATATTTATATCTTTTGTGTAAGTTTTGGAATACGTAAAAAATTCCACGTCACTGGTAGTAGTGCATTTTTTAAATATGGCCCATGTCTTAAGAATCAGTCCATCAAGTTATGGAGGTTAATCAGGACGCCTTTTTTAACTATAATATTTGCCAAGTTACATTACAGTGAGTTTTAGTCTGATAATGTCCGTATGGTAGAGGTTTACTACACATGTAATAAAAAGGTCCAAACCCCTTTGGTAGTGTCGGTGAAATATACTTTCTTAAGAGGGGATTGGAATGTTGGCCTTTTATCGAGGACGGGTAGGTCAAATAATTTAGATTTTTAATATGGGTCTTTTGAGATAGCTTAAAAGGAAGGTTCATTTTTTTATGAATTTTCAATTAATTTCTAATACATTTTTAAAGATCTGTTATCGTTATTAAGACTTGTGATTAAATAACAAAGTGAAAGGAACATTACTATTATCATCATTGGTGCTAGGTAAGGTTGACCTCACCGGCATGGAGTATCTTATTATTTTTGTCTCTTTAAAAGAAATAATAATCTTTTATGTGTGCGTGCTTGAGAACAGTAGATAATTGATCTACTCACATTGAGAGAGAGAGAGAGAGAGAGAGAGAGAGAGAGAGAGAGAGAGAGAGAGAGAGAGAGAGAGAGAGAGAGAGAGAAATTTGAAATTATAATGTTTGAAAAGAGGAAATAAGAAAGATGGTTGGCAAAAAATCTCGACGACATTTTTTAAAATGCAGCCAAAAACCAAGGAAAATTAGAAGACGAGAAGTATGTCTCTAAAATATTGTAATAATTAAATTGGATAAAAAAGCTGTAAAAGTTTGAGGCAGGTATTGTGACAGTGGCATGGTAGGCATATTTTCTGTTTTCTCTTTCTTTTTCTTTTTCTCTACTGAATTCTGGCTCTATTGAAAGCTATTGTTCATCCCCCCCAAAAAAAATAATTACAGTAAGACAGCGCTTGATTAAACATCGTATTTTTCAATGGTAATTTCATTTTGTGTGTGTGTGTGTGTGTAAATATATATGACATCATCTTTGCCTGTCTTGGGTCATTATTTTATGTCTGAATTTCTATGCCCACCTTTCATTGTGAAGGGTTAGCTATTACTTGCAGCATTTCATAGTAAGTTGTTCCCAATTGTGCAGTCTTAGAAGAGAGAGTAACAAAATCTCACATATATAAAGTTGTTCCCATTCACGCTGTCTTATAACAAAATATAACTTATAATAATTGTGGTTCAATTATGATAGAATATTAGAAAAACTATTTACCACCAAAAATACTCTTACTATTCTGTAGGTATTCACCGAATGAAACTAGTCATAGGTTAAATAAAATGAATAATCTCAAAACCTTTTTAAGATAAACGAAGATTAAGTAATTACTGTATACAGCGTTGGACATTCACTACCAGAAATACCAGTGGAGCTTTCCGGATTTGCCAATGCATATCAAGTGACAGTTTGCAGAACTCGCCGAATAGATTTAAAAAAAATCCGATAAAAATCTCTAGCCATGTGTACAGAAGCATTTCCAGCGTTGATTCGTTACTTACCTCGATTGATATGCAGCAGATATATAAGAAATCTGAACGACACTTTGACTTGTATGGTGAACTGTATTTTATTATTATAATAATAATAATAATAATAATAATCATAATTATTATTATTATTATTATTATTATTATTATTATTATTATTATTATTATTACTTTCTAAGCTACAACCCTAGTTGGAAAAGCAGGGTGCAATAAGCCCAAGGGCTCCAACAGGGGAAATAGCCCAGTGAGGAAGGAAATAGGAAGAAAGTACAAGAGAAGTTTAAGAACATTAATAAATGGAAATAAATCTTTCATATATAAACTATAAAAACTTGAAAATAACAAGAGGAAGAGAAACAAGATAGAATAGTGTGCTTGAATGTACCCTCAAGGAAGAGATCTCTAATCCAAGACAGTGGAAGACCATGGTACAGAGGCTATGGGAATCTTCTCTGGAGATATGAAGCTTCCATTGAAGCATCAATTAATTGTTTGAAAAGGTAAAACAACAATTGTTATCAGAATTTAGATAAAACATTCTCCCGCCAAAAGCGAGCCACGCTCTTAGATTGGGTCACCATCATTTATGCCTATATTTATTTATTATAAGATTCGTCCTTATACATACTGGAGACATTTCAGAACTGATGATACTTTGAAACCTCCTTACTTTAAAAAAAAGTTTCTGAAAGTTTAACTCATAATTTTTTTAATGCTTTATACCAAGAAATACTGTGAATCTGAAAGTTATTTCGTTGTCATGAAGAGAAATCATACTCGAGGGTAGAAATTTTTTTTTAGAAACTGTTGTAAATGTCTCGCTCTTTTTCAAAGTTGCTTTTCGACAGTCGGTTTTATAATTTGCTGATATTGTAACGGTTAAGTTAGAGCTAAAGAATGTAAACGATTCTCAAGATTGTTTTTTGTGTCAGTTTACCGCAAAATGGTGGGAGAAAATGTATATTTTATTTATGTACAGAAAGGAAACTTTATCCAGGTTCATTGTTGGATTTCCATATGCTTAGTTCGTGGAAGTTATTAATTTTCGTATATGATATAGTGTGGTGACTTTACTTCACGATTTAGAAGCTGGGTGAAGGAGGATGACTACCTAATTTGTTTTAGCTGATAGGAGAGGTGGGTGAAAAGTGAGAACAGTTAGCTAATTAACCGTGGTAGAGAATATTTTGAAAAGTTAAGTGATGTAAAGTGCGATTTTAACCACATTTTTATTTATATGAAGGTCAATATTTTCTTGTTATGGTCTTATAATTTAATATAGTAATTGCTTATTTTTCTTTTACTTTTTATTTTCTGGTATTCTTGGCTAATGGCGTAGTATTTTTTATACTGGGACAAATCCCTGTGGATTTTGCAAAATGGGAGGGCCGGAGAGACCTGAGGACTTTGAGTGAGACTTGATGCTTTCGAAGGCAGAACTGTCACTGGCATTGACAAATGGTCTTGATAATTTTTGCTTAAAAGGTCATTAGTGTTCATTACTCATTTTGAACATCTTTTTACAAGTTATTTGTTGGAGCCCAACTAACACCAAACATTTTCTGTTTAATAGATTTTGGGGTCATTAGGACCTAAGTAATGATGCGAGTGTGCAGTTCATGTACGATTCGTCCATTAGACGCTGGTACCGCCAAGAAATTGAAATACTTTTGAGATTGAATAGAATTTCAAATGGTAAAATGACGATACCTGCAACATCATTTGCTGGGACTACTCTATATTCTTTGGTTTTAGGAAACATGCGGGAAAATGGTAGAAGCCGTTTCCGTAGTGATTTAAGGTTTTGGGTCTGTTTCAGATATGCTTTGCTATTTTGGAAAGCAGAAAAGTACAAGCAAGGAAAAGCAGCTATAGGGAGGCGAAAGAAACTAGAAGTAATAATGACCCGTAGATATAAATAGCGAAAAATAGAAAATTAGGGTACATAAATAATAAACCAAAAATATATGATAAGTTATAAGACGAATGTCCCATCAACCTGCTCACCGTAAAAGCACCAACTATTGTATTTTATTTCTATTTAATCTTATCTGTGCATCAAAATCAACACATCATAAATCGGCGTTGCTGTGAAAATATTTATTTCATCAGATGTTTATCGATTTTGACTCCCTAAATCCCCAAATTTGCATGGGTGTGCATAAACAGTCCAGTTAATCAAATCTGTCAGTAGCACTTGGCCTTGTAGTTAATCTGGAAGGAGTAATATGAAAATGTAAACACAAGGAGAAACTGATCTCTTTCGTTGGTGTGTTTACTCTGCACCAAACAATCCCAAACAGCTGACCTGTGGCGCTCGTTTTTTGTTGGCCTGTTTTGGGGTCGAGGGTAGGGGAAACCCTTTTATTATGCTAAACCAAATACTACCAATCCCTCTCTCTCTCTCCCTCCGTTGCTTCTCCCTTTTCTTTTACTTTTCCCTCTCGTCCCCCTATCTTTTTTAAAGTATGGATGGATTCAAGAGCCATAATTCTAGATTTATAAATAGGTAGATAAGGGATAAAATAAAACTCCCTCTGAACCAAGGTCATAGGGAACTTGCCTATTCAAACAAGAAGGTAATGACTAGTGCCTGAATACTAAAGCTCATTATGAAGTCCTAATGTCGGTAGGCATAATTTTCAGCTTAATTGGATTCTGCTGTTGGGATTATAATGAAGATTGATAATTTCTGAAATTACGTTTATGCTACAGTTATATTTTATGTTAAAGCAAGAAGGCATTTGTGTATTTAACCCCTCTTCTTTTTCGTCATGAAATAAGTTTTCTTAAAATGTTCAGGCAATTTACAGTATGTTCTTTTGAATTATCTTATCTATCGCCTTTAATCTTTCGGTATCAGCCCTTAAGAAAACAGCGGTTACTTTCCTTTGATCCGGTTTTCACAGCTATTCTTCCCTCTTTTGCTGCCACTTACGAAAACACTATTTTAGATGCATGATATCAGAAGAGAAACGAGTAATATAGTTGACCATATTATCTGGCAGAACAATAACTTCATTTTCCACATTCCCCCTCCATTTTTGTTTGTGCTCAGAATGCATTGTCAGTTTTACCCTTCGCAGTAGGAACTTTAAAACAGCAATGACTTGATATACATCAAGTCAGAATGTAACTGAATTAACACCATTTTCCAAATATTAAGGACCAGGAATAGGAAGCTTGACTACTGAGAACGGGGAGAGAATGTTGCTGCTCTACCATGGCTTTTATTTGTTTGCTTAATGGTAGAGGATGATGTGTATAAGTACCTTACTATTTGCTAACAAGGAGGAATTATCTCTCTCTCTCTCTCTCTCTCTCTCTCTCTCTCTCTCTCTCTCTCTCTCTCTCAGCGATAATGACAAAAAGGTATATTTTTTCTTACCCACTGACGTATGAGATTGAGAACTTTTGCTTATCGTTGATGTTGATATTAAAGTTTACTTTTTAAGTGATACACCAAAAAGACTAAATTGTCAGGATTGGCCAGTAATTTCCAATTCTGAAATTTTACGCAATTATTGTTAGACAAAACTATATTTTTTTAAACAAAACTAATGTTAAGTGTTCAGTTATCTGGAAGTAATTTTCATTGCCAGAATACTTTTTAGAAGGGTCAATTTCTTAACGTCATTATGTACTAGTATTAAATGTTATCAGAATAGCTAATGATGCTGAATTTGAATACTGTAATTAAGGCTAATGGGTGAGATGAACTTGCGTATATACATATGTTCAAATAAAGGAATAAAAAGCATAAACTAAAGTACGCTTGCCCTCGCTACAAACATTAATGGTAAACCAAACTGGTTTTGCAAAACCTACCTATGGTTATTATGAGCAAAGAGGGAAGAGCAAACACCATTCAGTCTGGAATTAGTCTATACTTTTTGTTGAATTAACCTACGAAGCGATTTGTATTATTGTTACTATATCAATTCACAGGTGTCATTAAAAATCATGACTATCATGAAAGGATCGAGACTTGCATCGTGGTGCTATAATCTTTATCAATTGACTTTAATGGACATTGGTAGCTATCTAAATACGACCGCTAGATATTGGTAATGTTAGGGCCTCACTTAATGTAGAACACGAGGGCACCGCTGCTATCAATGAAATTGAAAGTGGAAACAGATGAGCGTAACAACCATAACATTTCATTCAAGTGTGACGTTGTCGCTTTGGGTATGTAGGCCATGGCCCAGTCAGTTACGTAACCAGTTATTTTTCTTACCTCCTCTGGGTATTTCCCTCAACCCTGCACTTGGGGATGGAATAGAGGTGGCCTTGATTCTCAATTTCAATTCAGGTGTAAGAGCTTTCCATTTGTGTTATCTCTTCAAGTATGATATTTGTAGTTACACAGATTATCTAAGGATTTAGCGCTTGATTGCTGTTCTAGTTTTATATTCATATTTTTTGTAGTTAATATTAAATAATCTCTTCACTACCCCAACAAATTTTTAAAATTAAAACCACACTCTCTCTCTCTCTCTCTCTCTCTCTCTCTCTCTCTCTCTCTCTCTCTCTCTCTCTCTCTCTCTCTCTGCGCGCGCGCACCACACACACACACACACACTATATATATATATATATATATATATATATATATATATATATATATATATATATATATATATATATATATATATATATATATATATATATATGTATATATATATGTATATATATACATATATATATATATATATATATATATATATATATATATATATATATATATATATATACGTAATTCATTTGTGTTTGAACTTACTATACTGTATATACTTACATTTATAAATATCTTTAGCTGCCCTGTCCATTCATAAATAGTGTGCAACTAAGGAAACCTGACCCCCATGTGTTCACTCGGAAACGGGCACCATTTTTACATTGCAACCTTTATGTACATGAATGGTACAGCTTACATAGAAGAAAACAACCTATAAATGTTTTACCAGATCTCCCAATGATATTTGTTAACTATTTTTCTTGAAGATTAATACATTATCATTGTGATTTTTTCAATTGGGCGGGAAACAGATAGTACTCTGAACACCATTCTAATAATTTTCTGTTACAAAAATAAGGTATTCCTCTTCCTTCCAACAACGTTGCCAATACTGTTACAGTAGCTTCTGCTCTAAGTTATGTAAAACCATTGATTTTGTCTGTGCATATGCAGTATGTAGGCGATACTGACACATACGTGTCAGAGGAAATCGTCTACGTCTTTTATATTACTGTGTTCAATAGTTATGTCGCTTTGTCTCTGCCAGAATAAAGTTTTTCTCGCAACATTAATCTTGTCGACCTGACAATTCTCTCCTTTGATCTTGTGCTCTTACGTGTTTTTATCATTAATCTTTTGTTTTTATTTCACTGGAAATCCTGGCTTAGTACAGCTTAGGAACTTTGAAGGGCTTGATATTTTTCAGAGCTTGATAATGTCTTTAGTTATTTATTCATAATCTTGTTTCCTTAATGCGTGAAGATATTCATGTGTATAAATAAGTCTGTACCAACCGTGTGTCACACGATCGTACATAAATTATTTTGTATATATTATGCTTGTATCTGCGCTCTTCCCTCGCACTAAAAAGAACCAGAATAAACATGTCTGCGTTTTTCCTCTCTAACATTGTCTGTTTCTCGAACATGAAAATTCCAGTTGCCTTGAGGTTTTGTATATAAAGGAGAGTGTTCTTTAATAAAGTTACTCAGTTGATTGCATCCCGCCTTTGAGTTATAACCTTCTCTCGGCCGTCACAAGTCTGTATAAGCTTTTCCACCTAATTGGTTTATTTTAGCGCTTAAGAAAGTGCCACCAGCATCGTCAATATAAAAAGGAAATGATATTTCTTTGACGTATCTTGGTAAATTACATTGGTTTATATTAAGGTATTCGATGTTTGTTGATAACTATTTTTTTCCTGAATGTATCCTGGTGTCCAAGACCTTAGAGGTTTTCAGGCATGGTTAAAATTGCAGTAAAAATCTCTCTCTCTCTCTCTCTCTCTCTCTCTCTCTCTCTCTCTCTCTCTCTCTCTCTCTCTCTCTCTCTCTCTTTCTCTCTCTCTCTCTCTCTCTCTCTCTCTCTCTCTCTCTCTCTCTTCATTAATGTTTTTTTGCGTTATCATTATCTCTGTTAAGATTATTATTATTATTATTATTATTATTGTTATTATTATTATTATCATTATTATTATTATTAACTAAGCTACAACTCTAGCTGGAAAAGCAGAATGCTATAAGATTAAGGGCTCTAATAGGGCAAAATTGCTCAGTAAGGAAAGGAAATAACGAAATATATAAACTACATAGGAAGTAATGAATTATTAATATAAAATACATGAAAAATCAGTAACAACGTTAAAATTAAACTGTCATATACAGTATGAACTACGAGGAGAGTCTTATGTTAGCTTGTTCAACAATAAAAAGAAGTAACGTCTTCATTATTATGATTTATAATCATACAGCGGCGATAACTTAAAAACTAATGTTGATGTTTATGCATGTACGGAGAGATGAAGACAGTTTTAGGCATAAACCTATTTGCCTACAACATAGCAAACTTTCGTATTGTATTCAACACTTTTACTTTTATCATTATCAATAGGAAAACTGTTTCAAGACCGCCCTTCTAGCACTACCAGATAAATTATAATTAGCTCAAAATTTAAAAGGGTAGAATTTGAAAAGGTCGTATAGCTTTTACCACAATTAAGGAAGTAAAGACACCTCTATTGGCGCGAGTACTCCAACTGCATAAGTCATAATTTTTCTTTTCCTTCCCTCCCATGTCCCATGTGAGGAGGTTTGGGTGGGCCGAGTGTCGCTTCTCGGCTGTCCGCTTCTAACGCGACGTGATGAACGATGCAGAAGTGTACCACGCATACGCAAAAAAAAGGCAATCAGAACCTCCTTGTTGTTGCTGAATGTAGCCTTAGACTAACTGTGATTGGCTTTCGTAGTCATGTAACCCAATGAGAACAGAGATTGTTGACTGAAATCGTGTTTTTCTTTTGGAGGGGGTGGCGTTGATGTCGCCTTGATGGATGATGAAACCAAAGAGAAGGCGCTAAACAGGATGCTGTTTGTGGAAACTACTTGAAGCTTTCGTACCCTGAAAGTCATTTGTCTGGCGATGAGAAATGCGGCTGTCTGGCTTCTCCTCCATTCTCATCACCGTGGAGAATCACTCCAGGGTTACACGGTCATTCACAGGAAGCTTTTTATCCGCCCAAATCCGATCCTTTTAATCTTCAAGGGCACGTGTGCTGTACAATACAAAAACCCCCGTCAAGATAACGAAAAGGATACAACACCCCGATTATAAAACTCCCCTTCAGCGGCAGATGTTCCAGTGATGTCATTCGTTTTAACCAGCCTCTCCCTTCCACTTCAGTCCTCCCCCCCTCCCCCTTTCCCCATACATTACTTTGGTCCCTCCCTAGTTTATGCTGAGTATTTGATGATGGTCTGTCCCTGGTTTACCCAGCCCTAGAAAGAAGAAAAGTGCATTCTGTTTGTTCTGTACCACGAGTTGTAATTTATAGGTGAACTTAGAAATGCTGCGCTTAGACTAGAGTATCATGTCGATGTAGTGACGAAGTTAATAAAAGACGTTGTGCCTTTTGTGTTAGTCCAAGGATATGTAAGAGAAATCACCAATGCGAATAAATATTCGATTGTAATTGAATGTGTTTCACGTTAGAACTTTTAGCATTTTATGCAAGGACTTGCAAAGTATTCTGCTCCATATCATAGTGTGGGGAAGTGGGGCTGAAAACAATTGAAAAACGTATAGATCTTTTGATTTCTTTCAGTCCGATTAATGGAAATTTGGCGTGACGACTTAGCACTGGAACCGCTATATTATTCAGTATTTTATCAAGTCTGTGAAGAGAGTGATTTCAGAGTAGTTGTACCGCAATGTAAATATCCCTCATATAAATGAGACGAAGTACAAAGATCTAAAAATGAAACTACAGTAGAAAAGTCCCTCAATTGTACTTTGAAATGAGAGTTAAAGGGACAGGATAGTAAGATGAAAGAAATGATACGGTTTTGGAGGCAGATTAGAAGACTAAAAGGGGGGGGGGGCTACAGTTATTAGCTGAACAGACGCTGCAAACACTCTTAAGTAATGCTTACAGTGCACCACTATAGGTGCACTGACGGCGTTGCATTCCTTTGGAGAATCCCTTTGATGTTTATCGGCCTCATTTTCATATATATCTGTTGGCGGTATCCATAATATTTGTGTTACCTTTCACCAGTTACATTTATAAACTGTTATTTTATTATTATTTGTGTAAATTCTCATCTAAATTAATCGGAATGCCTTTTCTTTTTACTAAAGCTTCCATTTATTTTCTCCTTTCAGCTACCAAATAGTTAATATCTCTCTTTTCATCCACTTCCGTGGTTCTAAAGATTTTAACTATGTATTTCTATATATGGTATTCATACACTCAAATCATGTATCGCAACCAAACATTACTCATTCACATCTAAACTACATGAATACCAATGTTTCATGCACTCTTACGTATTTGTGTGTATTGGTTATGTCTGTATATATTTATATTTTAATCAATTCCAGAATGGAAAGTTAATGCATTCATATTTTAATTCTTTATGGTTTATTGCATGTAATTGTTGTTCTGTCAGTAGTGGTTCACCTTCGTACTGACGATGTCCTTAATTTGTCATTGACGAGGTGTTTAATAGTCTTGCAGCAGTAGTTTCTGTCGCTTTTTTTTTTTCTCCATGATAAACAAGAGATTTTTGTTACTCCAGAGGGACGATATGGAAACGGCAAATCTCATTTGCATCAATGCGGGATATTTGAAATATGAGAAACTACTTGCTAATGTATCAGAATATAACTCAAGTTAAGAGAGAGAGAGAGAGAGAGAGAGAGAGAGAGAGAGAGAGAGACGCCATCAACAACACCAGGTCCGTATGTAGTCGCTTAATGGAGATTGATCAGTTGCATTATCTCTTACCAAGCAGCCCAGAGGTAAGATATGGAAGAGAGAGAGAGATAGAGCTTGTAAATGAATAGGAAACGGCCCTTAAATTAATTCATGATATGGCTCTCTCTCTCTCTCTCTCTCTCTCTCTCTCTCTCTCTCTCTCTCTCTCTCTCTCTCCTCTCTCTCTCTCTCCTCTTATTTTATGTCGCACATGCATAGGAATAATCATCAAGATTGCGTACTCATATTACTCTTATAGCAATTTTCCTGTCATTTAAGACTGATTAGTTTGGAAAAGATGAAGGGAATCAGTTTTACTCATATTAGAATGAAAGAATTGGCAGTACTTTCGCGCAGATTAATTTTAAATTCATTGTTTTCGTTATTTTGAATTTCACCTACATCTGCAGAAATGTAGATACACTTTTATACATAAAAAACCGAAATAGGCAAGAAATAATCTCATTTTACTTAGTTTCTATTATGGGCAGCTAGAGCTTTCCGTAGAAAACTAGGGATTTGTTAAATTACATGAAATATAAAAAGCTCATGAATTTCAATATTGTAGTAAATGAAAGAATAAAGTCCAAAATTATACATATATATATATATATATATTAAATATATAGAGTATAGATATGCATATATATATATATATATATATATATACATATATATATATATATATATATATATATATATATATATATACATATACATGTATATATGTGTGTGTATATATGTATATGTACGTATATATTATAGATATACGTATATATGTATATATGTGTATATATATATGTATATATACGTATATGTATAAATGTGTGTATGTATGTATGTATGTATATATTTACATATATGAGTGTATATACATTTATCTATGTGTATATATATATATTATATATATATATATATATATATATATATATATATATATTTTATATATATATATATATATATATATATATATATATATATATATATATAAATGATTGCATATTTTAAAGTATTACTCTAAAAAACTAGAATTGACTTAGCCATGTTTGTTTGAATTATTTTGCATAATTTCTATTGCAAGTAAGTTACATAATACCATTATGGAGAGAGAGAGAGAGAGAGAGAGAGAGAGAGAGAGAGAGAGAGAGAGAGAGAGAGAGAGAGAGAGAGAGAGAGAGAGAGAGAGAGTTTATTGATTAGATTTTATTTTCACATTATCTACACGTAACTGGTCGTAAGGTCTATTTAGATCAGTCATTTTATAGTCTCTCGAGTCATCATTTTAAAGTTAGTAATGCAGTTTGTGGTTGTGACGATAGTGGTGGTGGTGATGGTAATGTTGATGTTGGTGTCGTGGCGGGGCCATCTTCTGGTTCGCCTCATGAAGGAAGTTAAGCAGAAGATGGATGGGGGAGTCAGACGCTCTGTTTCGTTCCTCTACTTCAGATATATACTCGTTGATGGAGATGGATCACCAACAATATCATCAACAACAGTTGATGTTCGCTGGAGTCCTCCTCCGATACTGTTATAGGTGTTTCTGGTTTTCCTTGTTGCAGACGTTGTAATCATTATTATTACTAAGATAAATTTTACATTGACTTGTTTTATGATAATGAATGCTTTTATTTTAATAGATTTTCAAATGAAACACTTGTTTCGTTTTGTAACGTACAGAGATAGTAGTGTTTTTGACTGAAAGAAATGTAGGTTCTGGGTTTCATGACGTTTCTATAACAGTTTTGACTACAAATGAAAACATCTTGCACAATACAGATGTATTATCTCATTGAAATGAAACTCTTTTATAGAGCAGTTTCTTTTTGTTGTGTGAGGAAAATAAAGAAGTGGATATATTCCACAGTTACAAATATGAGAATTTATTGGTAACACTTGGGATTGCTAAAAAAATATAAAACTGTTCCTAATTACTGTACTCGTAACTGACGATATGCTAGTTTTAAAGATCCTTATATGTACCACTCTCGTAATAGTACAGTCACTAAAATCGTTTAGCAACGTACTCCTTTGAAAAAAAAAAAAAAAAAAAAAAAAAAAAAAAAAAAAAAAAAAAAAAAAAAGATCAGCTGCTACATTAAATTTTCCTACGTATATTAGATAAGAGAGCAACATTGTGGAATGATAATTGGGATGCAAAATACGAACTTACCAGTTCTATATAATTCCTATTACTTTTATTTAGAGATTTAAAGACGTATATATATTTTATTATAATTATTTTGTATCAACTTAGGCAAACAAAATGATGATGATGCTAGTAGTGAAAGATTATATATTTTCATTTTAGCAAAACGAGACAGAGAAATAGGTTGCAACTATATTGCAGTGACACTGAATTGTATTAAGACAATACGCTATCAAGATCACTGTTGATGAATGTGGAAAGATGAAATGAAGATTGAGTGCCAACCGCAGAGTTGGTTGAGATGTGAAGAAAGAAGAAATCCCAACGGTTACATCATGAATTTGAGTGTGACTGGAGGAGAGAGATGGTGAAGGTCATTTTTAAAAGTGAGAAAAGAGAGTAGGTTTTAGAACAAAATCTTAAAGAACAGTACAATAAGATAAATGAAGCAAAGGTTTAATAATTAGCAAGGGCAAAGGTAGTGGTGCCAAATAAGAAACTAAAGGTGATCTTACTTGGGAAATAAATACATAGAGTTATGTGAAACATATGATTTGCTGACGACAGTTTTATTTTTTGAATCATGGGAGGAATTGTAAAAGATGAAAGAACATCTGATTAGAGGAACCAAAAATGTAGGACAGTGAATATGAGTAAAACTGAGATAATCTACCGTGAAAATGTAAACACTACATAAGGGTTATGGAGGAATCTTCCTAGATTGTTAATGAATATACACACTTAGGACTCAGTGTTTCCCACAGGTCAAGAGACTGGAAAGGGATAAGCATGGGATGGAGAGCGTTTGTTAAACAAGATGAGATTACGAAAATTAAAATGCCACTTTCTCTGAAAAGAAAAGTATTTAATCAGATAATCCTACCAGTATTAACTTGTGCATCAGAAACTTGTAGCCTTACTAAATTCTCCAAAACTGATTGAATATCAGTATGGTATTAATAAAGGACTGCCAGTTAGTGCCTCTTGCAGCATCGATATTCGTGATAAAGGACGTTGTTTTGATTCTTGATGGTTGGAGAGATAAGTAAAGTCCGAAATATTTCAATAGATGAAACGCGTTGAAATAACAAGGGTTGTATTTTGCATAAGCTAAATCAAGTATATTTCGAAGGCGAAATGTAAGCGAAAGATTCATCTGTAAGGTAATAAAAATATAAAGGACAACACATGAATGATTCTCACAAGAATTGAATATTATGATTGGCAGAGGGATCTGTAAAACTGGTTTCCCTAAAAGAAGGCTATGCTGACGACTAATGTAAGCTAAAGAGAATACAGTATACTATTCCTTAGCCAGTGTGAGAGCATGTATTAGATTTGTGAGACAAGAGATGAGCTAGGTTGGATCTATAAAAATTGCTGAAAACAATATAGCTAAGGACGAACATCTAGATAGGAACGTGTCTATATAACTTTCTTTTTCTTAAGGGTTTGTGTTTCATAAGGTTGGCGTTTGTATTGGACTTGTGATAGAATTTTGCTTATGGTGTAAAGATACCTTTATGTTTTTGAATTTCAAGAATTTTAGATTCGTAGTTTTTATGACTAGCTCATCTAAATCTAAATAATCCCAACGTGTTAGGGTTCAGTTTGCTTCAAATCTGTGATGTTGACTATCCCCCCCTTGTAAATATGTAGTGTGTTGAAGTAAGCTGATTTATTTCCGCTACTGCATAATTCTGCTGTATATCATGCTAGTGAATACAGATCTTTATCTTAAATAAGACTTCTCTGTTAGAGAGAGAGAGAGAGAGAGAGAGAGAGAGAGAGAGAGAGAGAGAGAGAGAGAGAGAGAGAGAGAGATTCTTGGATTATAATGCCCGTCACATCATTTAGGCACTTTATTGGTATCCGTGTCCTTCTTCCAATACTTCCAAGTTATCCGTTTTTTATTACCTACATCTATTTTCTTCTCGTGAGTAAATTATCTCAAAATGCTCACAAGTCGTCCTTAAATTTTTTAACCATCTTACCACATTTATATACTATATATAGTATATGTACAGTATATATATATATATATATATATATATATATATATATATATATATATATATATATATATATATATACATGATGAATATATATACATATATATACATATATATGTATAAATATGTATATATATGTATATGTATTTATATATATATATAATATATATATATATATATATATATATATATATATATATATATATATATATATATATATATACACACATACATACTGTACACATACATACATACATACACATTAAATATTATATATATATATATATATATATATATGAATATATATATATATGTATATATGTATATATATATATATATATATATAT
Source organism: Palaemon carinicauda (assembly GCF_036898095.1). Lineage (NCBI taxonomy): Eukaryota > Metazoa > Arthropoda > Malacostraca > Decapoda > Palaemonidae > Palaemon > Palaemon carinicauda. The sequence continues at coordinate 91,384,872 of NC_090728.1, forward strand.
ATATATATATATATATATATATATATATATATATAAATAGCCTTTTTATAACTTTTCTGGAGTGGGAATAATTTTGGGGATGTACAGTTTTTAGAACTCTTAGCGTATATTCCCCCCCCCCTCTCTCTCTCTCTCTCTCTCTCTCTCTCTCTCCTCTCTCTCTCTCTCTCTCTCTCTCTCTTAGAGAGTGGTAGGGTTGAATAAAAACTTCTTTGTTCTCATTATTACTGATTTCGATCTTAGCATAAAAAATTCTAATAGATAAATAATGAAGGTCTTTCAGACGATTAAGATTATGCAACGATGATTTTACTTTTTTTTTTTTTTTTACCGGAACATTTCTTATGAATTTTACTTCTCTAAATCAGGGATGGGAAATCTCTAATTAGCTCCCGCAAGTTTAAAACAAACAAAAAGAAAATCTCCCGGAATTTACCTTTAACAACATGAGAAAGGGACTTAAATTTTCATTATCGTCTGCAGTTTGCCCACTAGAAATGTCAGATGACCGGAGCTCAATTGTGTAGATTGAGATGAATGGTCAAGCCTCAAATGACCTTAATTCGCTTTGTCCATTAGCCTTATAAAGCTTGATGAAAAGTGGATGGTGCTTTTTTTTTTCCTAGTTTTAAGCCCTCATGCGTGATGATGTTTGTAAGAGATGTTTTAAGTTTGAAACGTATGAATTTATTAAGGTAAATAACTTCTCACGAGAACTTTCATTATCTCTCTCTCTCTCTCTCTCTCTCTCTCTCTCTCTCTCTCTCTCTCTCTCTCTCTCTCTCTCTCTCTCTCTCTCTCTCTCTCTCTCTCGTATCGTTAGGAAATTACTTCAAATAAAAGTAGTATCCGTCATCTTCCATTAATAATGTATCATGAACTATGGGAGATATCATCAAAATAAAAATAATGTTTATGATGCAAAGACCGTTTACGATTAATACGACGACAAGCTTTGATACTACCAAAAGGAGTTTTATTAACAGCAACAATTTATACAAATTTTTATCACAATTAATTCGATTTTTATAGACGTTCTAATAAAAGTAAGCGTAACAGAAATTAGCACTCTTTTCAGGTAATTTTGCTTGAATACCTGATCTTATCTTTTTGCTCTTATATTATGTTTTTAGAGAAAATATGTTTTCAATTCTGCGGAAACGTGAGATTGTTGTAATTTCTTTCATGTTTGTAATGGAGAACTTGAAGGTACAAAAAGAGCTGGACTTCGAGTACTTAATTTTTTTTTTTCGTACGAATCACTTGAAAGGAGAGAGAGAGAGAGAGAGAGAGAGAGAGAGAGAGAGAGAGAGAGAGAGAGAGAGAGAGAGAGAGAGACTGACTTTTTATAGCACTATATATGGAATTTCAAATCACTGGTGTTCAATGAATCATAAGTGTGTTACGTATGTTTTAGTTTAAGCCACGTTCTGTGCGATTTATCACGTACAATATGTAACAACAAACATTATGTGCACGACAGAAAGCTTATTAATACGCATATTGGTTACAGATGAAAAGGGTTACCAGCTGAAAAGCACCTGAATTAAATTTCTCCCACTGACCGAACACAACAGTAGTGGTATCCAAAGTTAGCGTTAATAATAATTTTCAGTTCCACTTTTTCAATGAAAGAAAGGTGGTTGATTATTTTCAATATGTTAATTCTTTCACATATACAAATATGTTTTTTTAACCATATGTAATACCTATTTGTATTGGGTATATTTTTCTTCACTTAGGGCTACCTTGTAAATGTGGGTTTTAATGTGCTTTGTTTATATCACTTTAGAGAAAAAAAAAATTCTACATGAGAAAAATTTCAAGTGATTACAAGAATGAATGATTGTTCACATGTCATGTTTATTTTATATTAAAAAAAAAAAAAACAATCAATTGATCTCGAGTAAAGTCGTATAAATGCTATTTAAGCAATCTAGTCTTGCATTTGATAATGTTGGGCGTTGTGTTGTTGTATTCTTCGCGTCATAAAGTGTAATTCATACCTTCTTCTCGGTTATCCCCCAGCTGCATTGAAACGCAGCTTCTGTGTATTGGTTCATAAAAGAAAACTTAAGATAAACAGACGAAACTCTGGTGCACGTAGTCGCATCGCGCCGTTATTAAGCTGTAATGGGGAATGTTTGACAGGACGAAGTTCCAAAGTCTGCTCCGAAGTCTTCCCATTTGCTTGGAATCGCTTTGATACTGCCGTTCATGGAAAGCAACCAAATTATCCTGAATAAACAAGCAAACGGGCCTCGAGCATACACTCCCTATGCATCCCGATCATCTTGCTTTGGAAATAGTCAGGATGTCCTATTGCCGGTTATTCCTGGCTTTGCCAGTGGAAAACATGATTTAAAAGAAAGTATTATACAGGGAAATGTTATCGAAATGAACTGTTTTTTGTTCCTTTGGAATAGGATACAAAATTGAAACATCCGGAATCAGCTCTGAAGTGGTTGTCTTAAACCAGAAGAAAATAAATATATCTTGCAGAGCCGGCCTTTCTTCTTCTTCTTCTTCTTCTTCTTCTTCAATTCTGAGCAGTTATAACTGTTTTTACTGTCATGGGTGTGAAAGAAGCAAACATATGTTATTCTAAGAACCAGCTCAGATTACCGATTCTAGCGGTAATGACCCTTAGAAATCTTTATTTTTAACGTGTTGAATATGACATGCAAGATAACAGGATTGTATATTTACAAGAAAATTTCTTTCACTTTTCAAAGAATTACAAGGAGTTAGCAAAAGTCTCCCAGAATGATACTAGGGTATAGATATGACGCTTGGTGTTGTCCATCTGATTTTATGAAATTATTTTAGGTCACTTTCCTGATATTCTTGGGTATGTTCGCTTCCTTGTTTGCACGTTGTGTATGTGGATTTCACCATTGGTTAAAGGATGGAAACGCGAAATGCGCTAATATTGCATTGTATAGAGAAGATTTATGCAATGCAATCATCATTGGTCTTTCTACCACTAAATGCTCGAGCACTAAGCATTTCAAATCCGGATTTAATCTTGAAAAAATTGTATGATATTATTTAGGTAATTAACATACATTCTTGTCAAGAGAGATCTAGTATTACCCAAACGTTAAACGTTATTTTTTTTTTTTTTTTTTTTTTTTTTTTTTTTTTTTTTTTTTTTAGACAAAGATACTGGAACTGGCAGAAATAAAAAAAAAATTCGATTTAGTTGGCTTAAAAGAAAGTATGAAAATGAAATCTAACAACAGCCTATGATTTTAAGCACTGAAAGATTTGAATCTCAGATCTGATACAATGTAAAATGCAGGAAACAGAGTAGATAAGAAATAAGTCAAGTCCTTATATTATAAGATATTTCTTTTTACGATATCCACACACTATCTGTAAGATTGTAAAACTATTAAATTACTCTGCGTAAGGTTTTGTTAATCCCGTGTAATGACCATTCTAAAGGCAAAATTTATTAAAAAATTGAATATCTACTATGATGCGTGATACAAGATATTAAACCTTTAATCATAGGTACGTTCTCACTTTTTGTTTCAGTGCTAACAGTTATTTTATGTCTTCATCTTTGATATGATACAATAAGTTTCACTGGGCCCTTAAATCAAACTAGCAATAATGACCTCGCATCCGGTCTGTTTCTTCCCCAATTGCACAAAAAAAGTTTAAATTGAGAAAGCCTTTCAAGATTGTCGTTGATCAGTCTGCCCTGAAGAAAAGTTTTGATTCTTTCGTTATACCTTGTTCTCCTGTCTGGTCTCCAGCTACTGGCTCACATCTTTATATACTGGACGAAAACTTGTTGTCTATTAAATTCCACATTCTTGGTCTGGAAATTAATCTCTAGAACCGTCATTCAAGTAGATTTTTCCAAAACTGACCACCCTTTGCATACAGAGCATCCCACTGTACCAGTCTATACTATATATAGTACAGTACTAGGTATGCAGTTAATTGACAGTCTTGCCTTCTCCATCATAAGGCGCAATACTACTCAGTATTCTAGCAGTTTTATTCCAACTGTGACCAGATTATGGAATGATCTTTCTAATCTGGCAGTTAACTTCAGAAGTTCAAACGTTTTGTAAATTGTTTTCTATGAACAGGCTGACATAAGTCTCGTTTCATAGTAAATATATTATTGATCTATTTTAACGTTATTACTTCTCTCTTTACTTTCTGCATTAGGTTTCTTTTTCTTATGAAGCCCTTGGGCTTGTAGCATTTTTTTCAACTACGGTTGTAGCTTAGTTATTATTGTAATAATGATGATAATAAAATACGATACTATTTGTTAATATTTTCCCATATGGACTAGAGTCTGCCATGCCAAAACTGTTAATTTGAACGTATTTCAACTGATTTTATTGTTGAAAAGATCATATATTATAAATTTAATTTGTCTTGTGTATCTAGACCTACGCTGTAAGCTATGTGATGATGAATTGAGACAGCTGTGTGCGCGAGGAATGCGACTTAATAAACCAGCTAAGGGACAAGTAAAAGACAGTAGACATTCTCTGTCAGCTTTATGGCAAAGTAAATTACTTTTTGGTTTAGCTACCACGAGCTATTCATGCTTCATGAAATTTTATATTTCACATTTCAAGCACCCCATCCAAGTGTGCGAGGAGTCAATCTAATATAATTCTTGTGAATGATGATCCTTTCCTTCGTGTGTAATTTGATCCGAAGTCTCGAAGATGCTAGCCTTTTATATTGGATGGCAACGAGACCGCCGCTTTCCAAACCCCTTTCCCTCATCATTCGCATCGTTTTATTGGCCCAAGAGAGGTAACGAGATCAAAACATTACTCTCACTCCATTAATCCCGAGAAGTAAGACGGAGAGAGAGAGAGAGAGAGAGAGAGAGAGAGAGAGAGAGAGAGAGAGAGAGAGAGAGTTGAAAGGAATGTAGATCGAGTTTTGTAGAACGTGCTAACGACTGTATGTAACTGCTGATTTGGGAGGTAGGCCTCGTGTATATTGGTTGTGAAAAGGAAGGTGGAGGTACTTAGTTGCCGCGAAATAGCTGGTGGAATTACTATGGCTGTGATTAAGGTAGGGCCGTAACAAGGCATTACGAAGGGGAAACGAAGCTTTACAAGTGTAAAAGAGGTTTATCTGACTGGAATGTCGCTCCCTTAAAGACATATATATATGAAAGAGAGACCTCTCCTTTGAGGAAAACTGATATATGTGTGTGGCTTTTTTCGATGTGCTTAGTTTTCTTCGTCTTTCTGTATATATGAGATAGGGGACATCTTTGAAGAAAAGCTTCGAATTATTAATGATTTTTCCGGGCTTTTAATCGAAAATGTTATAAATTAATTTTTGGGGAGCGTGTATTTCGTTAACAAAGACCTCCTACAGAAATGGGAAAACTATATGACAGTTTAAAAGGGAGTTTAAATTTACTGTCTCAATCACAATTGTTTATTGCGAGGCAGACTAAATACTCGGTCTACCTGATGCTTTTAAGGTGCTCTTTAGCTGCCTAGTGCGAATCGTGTTTGCCAGATAAGACGTCGCCCTAATTAGACTTTCCTACCGTGAAATTACCCAGGGATTTTGCATGAACGATTTGCTGTTACAAAGGGATAAAGACTCCTGCCAGGAATATTCTATTGTGCTACAACAATATGCCTCTTGACTTGTTTGTGGTGTTGAGGTTGAAAGGAAACCAGAAGATTACAATATCATGGCAGAATTCTGTAATGTTTTCCAAAATATGAAGGTAAACCTTGTGTGTTTGATATTATGCCGCCAACAGAGGGCTTAAGGGCTTAGAACACTTTCAAGAATGCCGTACTCCTGATTTTTTTTCTTTTTTATTCAATATTGATTGAACAAAATCTGACATCCTTTCTAATTTTTTTATCGCCGTCATGGAATGATAAAGTATATGATTTAATGTATTGCTCACTGATATACTGTAGATATAAAATTTATGGAGTATTTTTGCTCTAAGGTCTAAACATACATAAATGTTAATAAAAATGTTAATAATATAATTTAGCTTTGCAAATCTGCGTACACAAATTCATTTAGTTGGATTATATAGAGAAGAACCTTCCATTGAATTCTATTGCCCCTTTCTTGGAATGTTGAGTTTTACGGATTCATCTGATTTGTCTTTATTTTGTGAGTATCAGCATCATTATAGAAATTATTTTAGAGAGTAAACATTAAAGACTACATTTTAACTCTCTCTCTCTCTCTCTCTCTCTCTCTCTCTCTCTCTCTCTCTCTCTCTCTCTCTCTCTCTCTCTCATATATATATGTATATATATATATATATATATATGTATATATGTATAAATTAAGTAATATCTAGTGTTTCTCACGATGTAGAAATTTATATGAATTGACCCGGAATCTCGTAGAAACGAGAAACTAGTTCAATTGTATAATTTGTGCAACATGTCTGTCAGAATTAGATAAGATTTAAAACGGAACCTACAAGAATACAAGATACGGGCATTACCGATAATAGTTATATAAATGCTCATTGAAGCAGTTCGGCCCTTTTTTAACAATTCTTAAGAAACAACGATAAGATTGATTGATTGATTTAAAGTTTTAAGGCATCCTGACATACAACGATAAGAAATAAGCATTTCTTTACTTAAAGTCGCAGAAATATATATGTCTGCTTGATTATTAAGTTACTAGATTGTGCTATCACATTCTCGGACATGTAAGTATAATATTTGATAATGTCATCGAGTTCATGTCACAATCTGGGGATAAGCGTTAATTCTTTTCCATAATTCATTATCAAAGTCTTTAGTTTCTAAAGCTGTCTCTCAGCAAATACACCTTTAAAACAACATCATTCATTCACTTTTACAGTTACAGCCTCTGCAAGTCAGGTTATTTTAATGTTTTCTTATAGTTATCGTTATTTGCAAGCTATTAAGCCGCTATGATTTAAACTCTTGAGTCATCTCAGAAAATGAATACCTTTCGGCATCGGGTCTTTAAGCTAGGCTGAGCTTCAACGGATGATTAAAACTGTGGAATTCTCGTAATGCTTTGATCACATGTGGATGTTAAGGTGGCTAAAATGTGGAGAGGCTCTCTGTCTATCGTCCCATTCCAGAATTTCTTCTTTTGATCCTTCAGAGTTCGGATCGAAGTTCTTGACGACTTTAATCTCGCAGTGCTTCTCTTTCAACAATTTAATTATTTTCCATATCTATGTAGGTCTATTAAACTCATATTCCATAAGTGATATACAAATTAACTGCAAACGTCAGGATACCTGTAACACTGTATATAGGCTACACAGGTTTATCCATGTTTATCAAATTAACTGCAAACCTCAGGATACATGTGCACTATATATAGGCTACACAGGTTTATCCATATTTATCACTAAATGCAATCTTGAAAGCTATATAAAACTCACGAGAAATTGTGTTGAAGATTGACTTGAATTCTTGTTCTAATCTGCTTATTTTAAGTATACTCACATTTCCACTGTAACGCTTCTAATCATTCCAAAGTTTCATAAACGGCTGATATATTGAAGTCATATGTATAACTCCTATTAAGTCTGCTAATCATATGTACCCATGACAAGTCTAGTATGTGGCCGTCAGATGTCTTCTTGTATTACATGCGTGTTAAACGCCTGAAAACTGACTTTTGTTAACTTTTGTTTCACTTGGTCTCGTGTAGTTTCACTAATTGATGTTGGATATTCTACACATTTTATTTCAAATTGTGTCAGATAATTAATGTTTAAATTTTCTTTCCAGGTAAGTGTCTGGAGCTCAATGAGTGATGTACCATGGTTAATTTTCGTTTTCTGAAACAGGTATGTTTTAAGGTATGGGCATGGTCACTTTATCATTTTCTTCTATGAGTAAACTGACACGACACTGCTCTTCCTCTATCAGTCCAGACCTAAGTTGTCTCTTAATTTTATTATCGAATTTTTATTTTAAGCCTTCCTCCAACCTGCTGGATTATATTAATTCCCAAAACTTCTGACTGCAACTTTATATTTTTGTTAAGGCCTGATTATTACTATCGCCATATTTAAATTTATTTTTTTTTCACCCAGACACTCAACAACACATCTGGAACAGTCAGTCAATCACACTATCACCACCGCTATTAATGCTTGTACCTTTTCACTTTTCTACTATTTATTTGCCTGTCATATATTCTCAAATAATATAGCTACAGGACTTCCAAGGTTTACATTTCATTAATCCAGTCCGTATGTGCGTCATTAATCTTTTTTCTCATCTATCCTTTACATTCTAAGACTCTTCCATTCTCATGTTTTTTTTTTATTCAATCGCCCATTAATATTTGTTATCACATTTGCTTCTTTAAAGCATCATAGCCTCCTGAGGTACTTGTTCAGGTTTGCTGATGAATTTTCTTATTCACAGTGTTTTTTTACATGATTACATTTTCACCTTTTTTGTATACTTGTGCATTATTCCATATTATTTACTCCTCGGCAATACAACTTCAAAAAAATTTTCTAAGTTTTTCCGTGCCATTTGCCTGATCCTACATGCGTATATTTACAAACGCAACCTGCTTAGTGAATAACACTATCCTTAGATAGTTTATACAGTGCGTCTTGTTTTACTTATCTTTTCCTTTCAGTATGTTCTTAGTTTGTTCGGTAATCACTAAGGTTTCTTAAGCTCCCAGTCGGCCGATAAAAGACATCACTGTAGTGGGGCTCTAATGGATTACGATTTGACAGTTCTTCTGAACAATTTCTCCCGTTATTCATTTGAAAATTTCTAGTAAAATGGTTATTTGGAAAGCATCCCGGTTAAAGGGAATAGAACATTTTATATCCGGAAGCTTGACGTCACATCACTCTCGAGGATGGGAGAGAAGCACTTTTTCACTGTATTTGTCCATGTGTCTATCATTGCCCCCACTTTGTTCAAGTTTTATGATTAACTTTATCATTATTATTAGTTTTGGTTAATATTTCTCTTGAACTAAACGATCTTTTTTTTCTGCCAGTTCATATTAGGGCAAATAACATCGTTAGTCCCAGAACCTGAAAACTTTAGTTACAGACTCAGCATTGCACATAGGTTAAAGCGAATTTTTACTTTATTATTATTATTATTATTATTATTATTATTATTATTATTATTATTATGATGATGATGATGACGTATACAAAACATTTGTAAGAGAAGAACATTATCTGTGAAAGTCAAAATTGTATTGTGATTAGTGTCGATGTTGAATGAAATAAGATAATTGCTTTAAGTTTTGAGGTGAATTATTTGCTTTGTATACGTGATGAAAAATTGCATATTTTGAAAATGGATAAAGAGGCTTCAAAGTAACTGTACGCGAACGAATCATACTTTTGAGATGGTTAGGTCGGGTAGAGAGAATGAAAGGTATCAAGTTGATGAAAAGTATTGTTCGATAAATGATGTGGAAGATTCATTGCAGGAAAATGCTTTCATTGTAGGCCTATGAGGAGGTTAATAATTCTGGAGGTTTTCTGTACAGCGGGTTAATTTTGGATTCCGGTGTTTAAATTTGAATATGGCAGTGACCATTTTCTTCTTTATTCCTCTGGGGCCATCCCTAATTTTCTTTTTTTCATGTATTAGTATTTCGTGAGAGCTTGCTATGCAATTCCTTAGCTATTTTCTTCTTTTTTTTTCCATAGAAATCTATGCATTTTATTGAAAGAAAATGTGAATCGGGAATATAACTATTTCCTGGGACCCTAAATTGCATGTTTCCATGAGCATATATATTCTGCTTATATCATTGTGTAATGTGTATATTATGTGCCTATGAGCACGTGTGTGTACCGTATGGTTGACATAGATAAACCACTTTGTGCACTGTGTTGGCAGAAATCCCGATCCAGCGCTACTCGTAAATATGATGCGAAGTCAATCATTGATAAATGTGATCAGTTTCATCAAGTTCCCCCTTACGGACTGTCTATTGTCCCATAAACGTCGGACACATCATTTCACTTGTTTTATAGGGCCTTAATATTTACCGTATGGCGCGACGTCCAAGTCGAAGTTATTAAAGAAAGCGCATTCCGTCTCTTACCAAAATGCGAGATACGACCCATTTCATCTAGGCCAGAGGTACTAAAAAACCGTCCTTAAAGGTGGTTATTCCATTGACGGATCCCGTAAGTTGCAGCATTATATTCCCACCAAGATAGAGCAGACTTGCTATTGTGACTTTATGATCTCGCTCCTTCTGTAATTCTTTATTCTTCTCAAAAATTTGTGGGTGCTATTAAGGGTAATATATATATATATATATATATATATATATATATATATATATATATATATATATATATATATATATATATATATATATAT
>NC_090728.1:91400238-91420238 GCF_036898095.1 Palaemon carinicauda
GAAGAATTATATAGTGTCTGTTTACAAACATATTGGCATATACTAATTTACTTTTTTATTGTCTTGTTTTAATTTCTTTTTATTATTTTGTTTATTTTTAATATTCACAAAACCTCTCTGACCTACCTACCTATCAAGTTACCTAGATTGAATTATGTTTTTAATTTTAACTCACGAATTTTGAGTCTTAGATCCCTCATATTGCTTCAAGTCAATATCCATTAATTAAGAGATGAAGTTTTAACCGTAAAACAGTTTGTCTTCGAATGTCTTGCGATATATGGAGTATCATTTCCCTTCACTTTAATGTCTTATCTCCAAGTATAAAGCGTGAAAAACGAAGTGGTGTTAGAGCGTGAAGGAAGATACTGGAGTGAAGACGAATGACAAGAAAAAGCGAGATAGATTGATTTAAGCAAAAACGCAGAGAGGAAACACGAAAGGTAATCTTGTGAGTTGGTACGTTTTTGGAATTCAAAAAATTAGAAATTGAGAGAGAGAGAGAGAGAGAGAGAGAGAGAGAGAGAGAGAGAGAGAGAGAGAGAGAGAGAGAGAGAGAGAGAGATACCGTGTAAGTATAGTGTCACAGGGGAAATTGTGATGATTGATGTACAGAAGATAGATGGATGGAAAGATGAAGCACTCCCCGTAATTCAGGATTGGCAATAATGAAATGGAGTGATTTATTAGGATGTAGATTTATAGTGGGTGTCGTATGAAGGCATTCCTTTTATCATTAAATTAAAAGTAAAACAAAACTTTGAAATGCTGAGCATCAGTAGTGTACGCAGATGTGGTAGGAGTGGTAGTGATGTTGATAGTTGTTAAACCAGATAAGCGTGGGCCGAAATATGTTCATGAAGGTTACAAAAAGTTCCAGGAAACGGTTAATCAGTTTTCCTATTGTTTTATGTTTTCTTCTAACTCTTGAAATCAAACTCGTGCTTGATGTAGTTTGGCGTGAATTTCTTCTTCGTTACTTGCTTTTTAGCATATAGTGAATTCAAACGATATATGTATCTAGCATTTATAAATTTCTTATTGTTTTACGCCTCTTTGACTTTGTAACCAGTTAACACACACACTAACTATATATATATATATATATATATATATATATATATATATATATATATATATACATATATACATATATATATATATATATATATATATATATATATATATATATATATATATATATATATATATATATATATAGTTAGTGTGTGTGTGTGTGTAAAATCTTAGTTATTTTGACAAATTTTGCTACGACCAACTTCGTATGTGAAAACAACCTGTCAAGCCGAAAACAAATCAGTTGTCTACAAATGGGTAGCAGTGTTTACCAAAGTCATTACAAGAATTTCTTCAACATTTTTATTTCCTTGTAATTTGAATGACTGTTTTCCAATTAACGTCATTCTCAACACACGGGAAAAATGAGTAAGTTTAGCTTGCAAGTTTTCATATGATTAGAAAATTAATTTGTAATGAGAAACCCTGGTAATGTATGTTGAGTTGAATGTATATAGCCATTTTTTATTATTTTTTATTATCTTATGATGTAAGATTATTTTTCAGATAACAGATAAAGGGAAAAGCAAATATAAAATGCAGTCAGTATCGCCCGTAATCAGAAATATAAATACAGAGACGATAAGGAAGGTTTCATATTTGGCTATCTTCGTTATGGTGGTGCTGTATGCACCAAAGGACGATTGATGTTTAGAAATAAAAAAAGAAAAAAAAAAAGATATTCGAAAACTGATCACTAGCCTTTGCTTTTTTTATATGGAACAGTGGTAGCACTATTTCATTAGATTGTAACACCGAATATATCCACATTTATTGGCAGCTAATTGGCGATGCTTTTCAAGACTAAATTGAGAGGGCAAGATATTATGTGGCTCATAAGTGGTCGATTAGTACTTATTTTGTGCATCTATTTTTTTCTACTAGTTAAAATACCAGTTATGCAAGACAGTGTATATACTGTATATTGAAAATTAGATGTTAAAAATGTGAGTTATGCATTTGTCTACACAGAAAGACGCTTGTTATACACAAGAAATTTGAATTCATATCTTTGTATAGGTGATCCAGGTTTTAACTGCCGTCTGTTATTGACGGTTTTCTGAAGTATCATTGTAAAGGGTTTGTAAGAAGAATGAATCCATAAATTGCAATTTCGTATCAAACCATTTGCTCGGCAGCTCAAAGTTTAAAAAAATTGACATTCTATAATTCATGACTGGAGGGATGTAAGAATAACGGCAGGCACTAGATACTCCTTTCGAAACCTATATAATTTCATAGATTTCAGCCGATACTTTTTAATATCGTTCAGAAAAAAAGAAGAAAATAAGGTAGTAAGACTTTCAGGTTTGAATATAACCGGATGTAAATTTTTTTTCAGAGAACTAATGTCAGATTCTTTCACAAGAGGATGGTTTGAAATCATAATTAAAGTTGGGAGACTGGTAGTTTTTACAGTGGTAATTTTAATAATTTTACTTTTAACACAAGTAGATCATTTGAATTTATTAATGTATTTTTTCTTTAAAATTTTATTGATAAAATTTGCATAAGGACATATTTCATACACACGCTCACACAACACTCACGTGCAAACACATACAGTTTATATATATATATATATATATATATATATATATATATATATATATATATATATATATATAATTTTATGCACCTGAAAACTCGGGTTTGCACTTGTCATAGAATATATTTCTCTCTCTCTCTCTCTCTCTCTCTCTCTCTCTCTCTCTCTCTCTCTCTCTCTCTCTAGCGCGCTCGTGTATGTGTGTATGTATGTATTGATTCTCGTTATCTCTACTTTTTCTTATGGGGAATGTATCTAGTGGAATGTTGCTAAATGTTCTTCTGGACTACTCCCATGTTGATGTTCTGCATTTTAGGTAATAAAATGATGATGATAAAAGTAAAATATTTTTTTTTTATTAAAGCATATTACGTCACTGCTCCTGTTCTTTTTATAATAGGTTTATATCTATTTTCCATTTGTTTTGTTATTTTTTTGTAATGGTATGTTATATGCTTCAATGATATGACGTGTAAAACATTGCAATTAATTCCAACGCATATTTCGTGAAATATATGTGGATACAGATTCACGTTTATGAATTTATATCCATGTATTGGACACAAAATTAAAATTTCTCTCTCTCTCTCTCTCTCTCTCTCTCTCTCTCTCTCTCTCTCTCTCTCTCTTATCCATCAATTCGTTTTCTCCCATTATAAGCTTACACCCTATTAGTCACTTTTTCACTGCCAACCCCATCCCAATCTTACACCCTAAGCCCACTTTTCCCCAACGCCCGCCTTCTCCCCTCCACATCCAATCGCTCCACTCACCCATTCCACCCTCCTCTCTCTCTCTCTCTCTCTCTCTCTCTCTCTCTCTCTCTCTCTCTCTCTCTCTGAGCTCACCCTTCGACCTAATTTATATTTTAAGACGTTCCACTCATCGACTCTAGTTTCAGGTAGTGATTTTCTGTTTAGAATTCCCGGCTGTTTTGCGGACATTGTTTTAGTTTTACTCACACGTGCGTCAGAAGGCTTACTTTGGCCCGTAAGCCCCAAGATACGTGGTTATACATGTTCCTAGTGTGGTGTCTCTGCCATCACCCTGATTCCTTAATGAGTTGATCTATTGAATATGAATGGCACAGCCGTTTGTGTGTTGCACTGGGCTTGGCAGTTTTAGGTGCGAGGTTTTGATCTCTTGCAACGAGTCGAAATGAAATGTGATTCGGATTTATTACGTGTTGAATTCCACGTTGAATGTTCGTCATCTTCTCGTGTCAGGAGAGCATGTTTCACTTTTGAAAGCCTACTTTTATAAATCACTTTTTTATTTTCTATTTTCCTTTATGGCTTTGCCAAACTATTGCCGTCTTGATATATACATATATATATATATATATATATATATATATATATATATATATGTATATATATATATATATATATATATATATATATATATATATATACACACACACACACACATATATATATATATATATAATATATATATATATATATATATATATATATTTAATGTGTGTGTGGTTGTATGCGTTCGAGTTTGATAAAAATGAATCCATTCTCAAATCTTCAGTTTTCGTGATATATATTTTATTATTCATATTCTGTACATTGTTTTTATTTTCATTAAGAAGTAATTGAAATTTTCAGTTGTTCCTGCTAAAAGAAAACGTTTTGATAATCATATTTGGTTTCCTTTTTCGTTTTCTGTTTTCATACGTTATCCATTCTTTTTCCCCCTACTCCCCTTTTTTTCCAGTCTCTTCGCCCCTCACTTCTCTTATTTTTGTCCCCTCTCGCATCTTTTCATTCCCCCTCTCTTCTTCCCTCTCCCTCGCCCACTCCTACATTTACTTGCCCCCTCTCCCTCTCCCCACCCTTTCTCTCTCCCTCCCTCTCCCTACCCTTTCTCTCTCCCTCCCTCCCTCTCCTCCCTTTCTTTCTCCCCTCACTGGGTCAGCTGCAAACAATGGAACAGGTTTAGCGTAGACAGTTTGGTTCTCTGGTTGACTGCCTGGTTAATCAGCTGCTTTTCCAAGGTTGACTCACCCGAGACTGGTTGCTGAGGCATCCACGATAAAACTAAAAAAATGCGAAGATAAAGGAAACGAAATTACGTGTTTGTTGCGCAAAGGAATCCTTTATTTAATAACGAACATCCTAAGGTAATGGGGCTCATGCTTCGTTGAATATTTTCTCTGGTTTGTTACATGCCACGTTTTGTCCTCTCTGCTTTTGCAGATTTCCAGTTTGGTAAATTCCAGGTTTTATCGTAGATTTGCTGATATTTACTTTATTTATATTCACTCGTATCGTTTTTATTCCATTCTTGTATGCTATTTTCTTTGTTCCTTTTGTATGCTCTTTGTTTTTGTTCTGTCCATATTGGAGTAATTTGTAAGACTCGTTAACTAGTTGATTTTATATTATTACTACTACTACTACTACTACTACTACTACTACTACTATTATTACTACTAGCCAAGCTACAATCTAAGTTGGAAAAGCAGGTTGCTTAAAGCACAAAGGCTTCAACAAGAAAAACTAGCACGGCAAGGAAAGGAAATAAGTAAAAACTACACAAGAAGTAATGAATGATTAATATAAAATGTGTAATATCTAGTAACCCATGTATTATTTTCCATACTTGATATGTACAGTATTACCGTTTTGACTTTTACTCTAAACAGTAGCAGAAACCACCCAAGAGAGCCATGACGTAAATAAACTAAGAAGCGTATTTCATTTAGAATTCCTATTCTCAATGATCTGTGCTGCTCTTTATTTCGGGAATATGTATTTTTTCAAATCTAATTACACTGCTGTTTATTAATATTATTATTATTATCATTATCTCTTTTACAACACGTCTTTTCCCCTTTGAGGTGTGGAGGCCTGTATCGGTTTACAACAAGTACCTTTGGAATAAGGTCGATAGCCCCACGCTGTATCGACAACTGTTAGTTATAGGGATTATCTGCTGACAGCGTCTGAAATGATCTGATAGCTCAACCATTAATCTGCAAACGACTATCAAAACAAGCGAACGTTTTACACACACACACACACACACACACACATGTGGGTAATTTAATAATTAATTTATGAATAGTTATTAGTTTGGTCCTAGTCTTACTCATTCACTCTCGCCAATTGCCATTTCCGAAGTGATTTTGCATCGTACCGGTATAGCTGGAAGCAGTGTTTGATTGATTTTTTGTAATCGAATGAGTCCCAAAACCAATTACCGACACCTGTTCGCCTAAAGTAGACCTCATTCACATACCATGTGCAAGGAAATTAGCTGGACTTGTTGCCATCTCTTATCAGATCTTTCAAATGGATATCTAGTCCTTTATTCGATAGTGAAACATCTGTTTGACTTAATTAAAAGTCTTATTCAACTTATAAATGATTAATTATTTTTAACATATTCACAATAGGAAAATAATTTTAAAGGGATTTTTCTTAAGCGTTATCGTTGTAGTATTATATTGTAAGTAGATGATTAATATTTTTTTTCAACTTTTTCAAGTTCCATTCCTGACTAAATAAAGAATTTTCGTGGCCATCTTGTTGACCTTTATATCAGTGGTATTATACTCAGTAACACGGTTCGCACTGCTAAAAGTCGTTCGATTAGAATAGTTAAGTAGCATAGCCCTGGTAGGTATTACAATGAAGGACCACAAAAATATCACATACTTCTATAGTATTGAAGTCATTGAGCATCCGTGGGGTATAGAAAGTGTCCTGTTACGTATTTGGATGATTATTCAAACCTAACCAAACACTCTAAGTAAAAAATCGTTATTGAAGCATAGTACATTAATAATTTGTTGTATGTTTATATACAGAATATATATATATATATTTATATATATATATATATATATATATATATATATATATATATATATATATATATATCGAAACTAAACTTTCAAATATAAGGAATTAGCTCCAGGAAAAAAAGACGCTGACACTTTTACATTGAAAGCTAAATCAGGTATTTCCACACCATCACAGTCTTCATATGCTTACATAGAAGGCCTATCGATAGCACGGTGAACCCTTAGATAAATAGTGTCCCTCACCTAAATGTTACACACACAAACACACACACACACATACACACACACACACTCACACACACACTCACACACACACACACACACGTTAATTTGACATTAAGGCTCATTCTTTCCAACCAGACATTTTCTTCAGCAGAATACTTTTAAGGTCTTCCTCTCCTGAAATATGCTTTTGTTTCACTGATCTACAAGCTTCCTTTCTTTCCACAAAAACAAACCATCTCAGAACATGCTTTTGCCTTAGCTTCAGAACATGCTTTTGCCTTAACTTCAGAACATGCTTTTGCCTTAACTTACCTTTCTACCAAACATTTTTATGTAACTCCATGTCTTACCCCTTTCAGGTTTTCTCATTCGGGATTTTCAACATTTACATTTGGTTCTTATTGAGTAAGCTACAGATGGCTCAAGATGTTATAAGTTTAAGTCTAAACCTCTAAATCATCAACCAAATATCTTTCCATTCTTTTTTGCACTAACCCTGCTACTTT
Source organism: Palaemon carinicauda (assembly GCF_036898095.1). Lineage (NCBI taxonomy): Eukaryota > Metazoa > Arthropoda > Malacostraca > Decapoda > Palaemonidae > Palaemon > Palaemon carinicauda. The sequence goes on from NC_090728.1 coordinate 91,407,419, forward strand.
GCTACATTTATCATATATCCCGACTCATCCAACTATCACCTATTATATTTCGTTCGAAATTTCTTTATAAATTGATCACTTCCATTTTTTCAACATCCATATGCCTTGTTCGATTGTCCTGGTTTCTTTTAATCATCATAGCCATGCTTTTGCTCCCATTTAGTCTCGGATTTTCTTCTTTATATATATATATATATATATATATATATATATATATATATATATATATATATATATATATATATATATATATATTTGACAATATATTTTGCAGTTTCAGTTCCATATCTCCGATTAGGACTGTATCGTTTGCAAACTTCGGTAAATCCACACTCCATTTAAAGCTATTTTCCTATCTCTCAGCTACGCATCCCCATCTAAATTCCCCTCTCTAACTTCTTTCATCGTTCTATCCATAAAGATATTCAAGATCCAAGGATGCATAACACACCATGTCCTAGACTCATACTCGTATATGCATACCCATCACTTTGCATTCCTACACGGGTTTCGCTCCCATCAGTCAAACTTACTCAACAACTTCTTGTCGTTACCAGCTTTCTAAACATCCTCCTTGTTACCTCTTTATCAATTCTATCGTAAGTTTTTTTTTACTTATGATAGAAATAATAATTGGCCACAAGTTTGGGAAAAAAAAACTGGATTAAGCATGCCTCTTTCAAGACAGAATAATGCGGGAATTTGGAAAAACTAAAGCATGGAGATATTTCTTTAATGTTTTTCCCGTCTGTTTTGCTTAGAGAAATCATGAATTATATCATACTTGAAAAGCATTAGTTTTTGTAGCTATAGAGAATAAGACAATTCAATTTTCAAATTTGAATTAATATCATTTGATGGTACTGTATTCGAATTCGTTTTTTTTATTATTAATTTAAGGTATTACCATTATTTTTGTTTTATAGGCCTACTTACCTTTAAGAAGTGTGTTTCGACAATGCATGATCACCAACTTCAGTAGGGTCGTTATTAGTTAATAGTGAAATAGATTTTTGTTTTTTTAACACTTCATACAGAAGTTAGTGTAGAAGAAATTTACCCATCCAGGTTTTGGTTTTTCCCATCGATATTTTTCCCCATCGAATTATCCGTAGCCGTTAATGTAGAAACTTTAATCTTGCTTCCGTTTTTCCTCTATAAACTGTAACCAACGTGACAGTAAAATCAACGATTTCACTCTATATGAATAAAGAAAACGTAAGCTGAAATGTAGAACTATGAAAATTTTCTTTACAAGTCTCAATCCACAAATCACGATTAGCATCAATGATATCAACTGTGAACCTTTACCGTCAGGTAAATGAAGAAGAAAAAAATCTTTAAAGTGGCTTTGATATAGAATTCTATTTTGTTATAAAGTTTAACATATATAGATTGTTTTTTTTTTTCTTCAAAATTAAATTAGTTGTTAAACTCAACATTTCCAATCACTGTTTTTTAAAAATCCTTTTTTCACAACGAATATTATTCAGTTTATATTTCCATATCATTTTGATGTAGTAAAATTCATTATTTGTTATGTCAGATTGTCGTTTTCCGAGTGAATTACCGTTTGAGTCTGATCTCGCACTCTGTACTTGACACTATTATTGGAGTTAGTTTAGTTATTTAATTTTGATAACACAATGTTACTTCACAGGAATACGTTTTGGTTGTTGATAAAAAAACGTATGTATAGCAAAATTTTGAAAACATTGTTATTTGTATAGTTTTGGTTCTTTGGACATTTTGGTTTAATGAAAATTGTTATAGAAATAGTGGGGATGTTTACTTTACACATGTTTGCAATTTGACAATTGTGCGAAGACTCTCTATTTATAGCTAAGGTGCATTAGTCCCTGAAGTCGGCTTCTTCTTCCCCACCGTTATCCCCACATTAATGGGTCGATTGCCTGATGCTCCCTCTCCAATGCCTTCTATTATATGCATCCTCTTCCAACAAACCTCCTTTTCTTCATTTCATCCTTCACCTTATCTCGCCATCTAATTCTCTGCCTCCCTCTTGATCTTCTCCCCTTAACAAGTTCCTCCCAAGCCCTCCTCATTTTCTCCCGACCATCCATCCTTAACGCCTGCCCACACCTTCTCAGTCATGACACTCTTATCATCTTTAAATACTTTATTACACCGGCCATTCTTCTCATTTTATCATATTCCAAATTTTCAAGCAATGATAATCCCATAATCAGTCTCAGTATTCTCATCGTTGTTCTCTCAAGCTTTGCTTCCTTTTTTTCATTTTAAAGCCCAAGTTTCGGATCCATACATTAACACTGATCGTATTACTCAGCTATAGATTTTGACTTTTACCTTGATTTTCATTTTCTTATCATTTACCACTCCTGCTACCTCCCTCCACTGTCTCCATGCTGCTTTTATTCAATTCTCAACTTAAGCCCTACATCCTCCCTCCGGATTTATAGTAGATCCCAAGCATCTAAATTGTGTTACCTATTTTATAACTGCTCCTCTACTTTCATGCGTAGCTGTCCTTTCCCTACGTTCCTTACTGCTCACCATAGCTTCAGTCTTATCCACATTTACTCTCAAGCCACCCCTTTCCAGTCTCTTGCCACTCTACGACCCTTCCCTGTAATTCTTCCTCATTTTCAGCAGTAATCACCAAGACATCTGCATATAGCAACTCCCACAACTCTTTATTTCTGATCTCTTCACTTAACATATCCAAGACGAACACAAATAAAAACGGGCTTAATACTGACCCCTGATGTAATCCAACATAAACTTCAAAGGGTAATGTTTCTCCGAAAGCTGTTATTACTTTTGTCTTTGTTCTTTTGCATATCATCTCCACCATTCTACCCCCTTAAAACTTTCAAACCATGCTTTGTTAGTTCAATTCCCTTATAGTTACCACATTTCCTGATGTCACTTTTGTGCTTAAATATATAGTATATACCATTTGACTCTCCTCCCAGTCTCTAGGCACTATTTTCTCTTCCCATATTGCTTTCAATGCATCCATCATCCATTCTTTCCCCCTCTGTAGTTAGTATCTTGACCATTCTAGAAGTCATCGTCTGGTGTAAATTATGAAGTCATGTTTACTCAAATAATTTAATTCAATAGTAGTTATATTGTAAAAATGTATAACTTCTGCAACATATCTACATCATTTGCCCCGGAGATGTGAATCCACGTGCAAAGTTTTAGTTAATTTGTCATATTAGGCTGGCATCAAGATGTAGAATTTTTAGTAATTAACAGTATCTGCAAAATAGTGTTTAAAAGTTTAAAGGTCGCACATGAATGGCAGAGGCAAGGTACCGCAGTGTCTTAGAAACGGACTATATATACTTATGATCAGCGCCCAAGCCCCCTATCCATCAAGCTAAGACCAGGAATGGCCAGGCAATGGTCACTGATTACTCAGCAGGTAGACGTATAGGCTCTCCCTACCTCACAAGGAGGGTGAGGTTGCAGACACCACTAGAAACTATCGAGTTTGAGGGGTTTCGAACTCCCGTCTAACAGAATGCTAAGAAGGGAAGTTTCTAATTTGGTATATATACCAAATTTAAGTTTTTAGTGAATAGAATCGTATGAGTTTAGTTTGAGTCCTTTGATTGAGTCATATTAAGTCAATTCTGTCAAATTAAAGGTCTCTTCTGTTTAAAGATTATGAAAACTGGAGTTTAAAACCTGTCAGTGAAGTCAGAATGGAAAGGTTTGAAATTATTATAAGCCTGATATTAATATATTGGAGGTGCTTCATAAAATGGGTCTGTGTGGGTGTATTTTAAGGCAGGACATTGTTATAAAGAATGACTTTCAGTGAGGCTAGCGTAAGGTGACTGTCACCTTTGGTCTCTTACTATGAGAGAGCAATCCGACACCTCTGCTGAACTTTGTTTTCTGCTTGTGATCATGTAAGTGATTTTGATAGTGTCAAACCTTTTTCATATCAAGACTGCTGTCTTGATCTCCTGTATGTTATTTTTTGACAGAATTTATTCCTAAATAGATGCCTAACAGCTACTTTGTTGTTGAGGGGAAGAGAACAACATTGAAAGTGGATGGTAGAATAAGAGAGTAGTTGTTGATGAGTTCAGGTGATGATACCGGTGACAGGTATACTGGTTAAAAACGCAAAGATGAGAAATAAGCTAAAGAAGAGGAGAGGTGTATGTGGTTAAACGCATAATACTCATTCCACTTAAAGACTTCAATGCCATCTTTTACATAAGGGAAATTGTAAACGTTCCCTGATCTATTAATGACCTTTTTATTTCTCAATTTTTAATAAGTGCCTTGCCAATTCTTCATTAATTTTTACCTTGCATGGTCAATGAGTACACTTTGGTGAGTATGTGGGTCTTCCAGAGAATCAAAGGAGAGTCTTGTAAACTTAATAATTTCATATTTGCCTTTAGAATTGGTTTGTAAAACTCAGAATAATTTTTTTATACTTTTTTAGGTGATTTTTGTTTGCCCCAATTTGAATCTCCATGTGTTATTGGCATTCATCTATAATCTTTGGAAGCATAGCAATTCTTTTTAGTGTTTTTTAAATTAGTCGTTTTTATTTGCTAATGATTTTTTCAAAACTAGATCTCTTGTGATGTAAATGGACTAATGATTTTAGTGCAGTATTCATATCGTATACAAGAACGACTCTCTCTCTCTCTCTCTCTCTCTCTCTCTCTCTCTCTCTCTCTCTCTCTCTCTCTCTCTCTCTCTCTCTCTCTCTCTCTCCGCGATTTTAATGAAGCAAATAAAAGAGGGGTCATGTTTTCGAGAAACATATTTTCTAATAAAGTTTAAAGGCCAGGAATTAAGGGACAAGTTCAGGGATGTTTGGAGCGCCATGATCGTTAATTGCATTTCTTCAGAGTTTTGCTTTCCTTGCAGGTTTACGACGTCCTCCTCGAAGGCAGTTTTAAAGACTGATTGAATGTTGCCATGAGGGTTTTAATTTTATAAATGGATCCAAAAGGTTAAAGGTGGGCCTAAGTAACTTCTGGTTAATGTCCCGTTCTGTCTTTTTTAACTGGTTTATCATTTTTATACTTACTGCTTAAATTAGAAGTAACTTATCACTTTACTGGAATTTTTTGAACTGATTTGGATGTATGCTTCATAGAGAGCTCATGAAATGTACAGTTACGTGTCTACTTGCAATTTTGGTGATTTAAACTATTCAGTTTTATTGTGAAGATGTTTTAGAATATTATAGAAAAATATTATTTTTTAATGTTGGAGTTTTTGTCATCATATTTGAGCTCGACGTGTTGTCAGCTTTGGATAAGGAATATTTTTATGCATAGTATTTCTCCATTCAATTCGACGGTAGTAGATCATTATAACTGAAATCAGGCTTGAGGTAGGTATGGAGTCCAGGCCAAATTCTCATTATGAATACCGAATGGTTGAAGAGTAATGCGTATTAGAAGATTTATTTTTAATATAATGATAGTGTAGGGTAGACAAAAAATCCTTATTGAGATCAGCTCGAACTTTAATGAAAAAAGAATGAAGAATAAGATTGGTAAAAAAAAAAGGAGTGGAACAACAAGTCAAGTTTTTCTAAGAGGTACTTGTAGAGGAAAGCATGAATAATTGTTAATCTGTTTTGATATTGTCCTTTGCAGTGTATGTGTGTTAACTTAGTATTAGCTTTATATTTCATCAATGGATATTTCATCAAGATATTTTGAAGAATGTGTAAGACATTAGTATGCCTGGAGGACTTGACATATCTTATATGAATTTTGATGAATGAATTTCTTGCGGATGTCTATTACGATAGTTTGAATAAAATTATCTTATATTGTGAAGTGCCTTTGGGTTCTTCCTGTATTGCACGGTGAATTTTTTACACGGTGCTAATTTTTGTACTGCACTATTATGCTTATTTTAGAATACTTTAACTACACAAACAAAAGCTAGTAAGGAGATAACTCATTAGTACCATTCCGAAACTTTTGGAGTGATGCTTGTAAAATAGTTTAGAATGAATGAGAGTTTATAACCGAAACATGATAAAGTCGTGTCATTAATGTAAATAGTAGCCAATCCCCAGAATATTTCTTTAAGGAACCTTTATCAGAACTATTTCTTTTTCAGATTTTCCTTATTACCTACAAAAACAGTTTTAAAGCAAATGTCCATTTAGATTTCCAAGTTCGACCCAAAGTTAGATTTGATATTTGACAAATAGAATTCACATCAGCGTCTTTAGTGTGTTATGATTTGTTTTTGTATCAAGGATGTAATTTTTGGGATCAAAGTAACTCTAACTTTGAATTGTGTGTATTTTCCCCGGTATACGACTCGATAATTATTGTGTATGCAATAAAACTTGTTGAACAAGCTTCACAGAAAACGATCTTCAACACGAACTCATTCTAGAAATACGAGTCTGCTTGATTTGTTATTTGGTGTCATGATTTGCAATATGCAAGATTTTATCTATTATTAGTAGAAAAGTAGTCTTATTTCGGAAGTTTCTTTGCCTTGACAGGCAAGAGTTTAATTAACGGGCCATCACGGTCAGCTGATAGTGTGGATTTCGGACGTATAATTATTTAACATTATATCTGTTAAAAAAGAAAAAAAAAAAAAAAGGTAGGGGTAGAGGGTACGGTGATTAGGTTGGAGGAAAGCTTGTTCACTTTTGATCAGCACTCTGCGTTATGTGACTTCTTGTATCGCTAAATTGTTTCTCAGGTTACAACTTCACTTTTTAGTAATCCGGTTTTTTGGTAAATATCTGTCCTATTTTCCTTAAGGATACAATTTTAAGTCGTCTTAGTTGTGTAATCATATCTACTTATTTCTAGAACAGTTAGTGTGAAGCCAATGTGGTATTGAATTAATTTGTCAATACGAAAACAAACAAATTAATCCGGTAATACAATGGGATATGTTTAGATTATTAGATTTGCACTAGAAGACTTATCTGAATTTTATTCCTTCAACATCCATTTTATTCTTTGAAGTAACTCATCCACAATTTAACGGAAGTATCTTGTCTTGTTTTTTTCAGGTCCAAAGATAATAGACTTCGATACAAATGAAAATTTCAAATATGTTGGGTTATAAAATAGTGTGTGGTGCTGCATACGGAAGTCGAATATTTTATTTAGACTTATATTTTGTTATATTTCCGATCAAGATCGATATACGCATTAAACTTGAATTACAAAAAAGATCACGTAGTTTTTCAAGAAGTGATCTTCTTTTCGTTTAGTACTGGCATTTCTTACCGTTTTATTTCCCCTCATACAATTGGTTTGTTTTCGTTTATTTGTTACCGATTCTTCTTTTTTTTTTTTTTTTGCTACAATCGTATATCCCCCTTATTCCATCATGGGAAACATTTCCCTCGGGAAGCATTAATAAGGCTCGGCCAACCCCTTCATCGGAGGCTGCTGATGACACAGATTTATCTCGATGAGTAACAATCACGGCTGCACATGATGCTACTGTCTGTGGACCCCCATCTCCCAACCCCCACCCCCACAATCTCCCTCCCCTATATACCTCTCGCTTTGCTCATTCCCCCAGTGTTCTATGGATTTTCGGGGGTTAAGGGTAAGGATATGGAATGGGAGAAGGTGGTAGAAATCTCGAAAGGCAAGATTCCATTCCTTCAGGATCTCTCTCTCTCTCTCTCTCTCTCTCTCCTCTCCTCTCTCTCTCTCTCTCTCTCTCTCTCTGATGAAATTTTCTCATAAATTACGTTTATGTGGTTAAGTGTAAGAGAGGAGTGAAGGCAGAAAGACAAATGTAAAATTCATCATTGTATAATTAAGACAAAAATCGGATAGTAGATATGCCGAGAGAGAGAGAGAGAGAGAGAGAGAGAGAGAGAGAGAGAGAGAGAGAGAGAGAGAGAGAGAGATGGTTTCCATGATAATTGATTTCCATCCGAAATTGTTGTAGTTTAATTGAAATTTTTGAGTGTTGTTTTTTTTTTTCCCCCACTACTTTGTCGAATGATAGCAAACTGTAGTGGACGGCAACTATCACAATATTTATCCTGGCTGATAGATTTGATAATAAGTTGATTTGATCATTCCATGAAAGGAGAAAAGGGAGTTTAAAGTATTAGTTTCAGGTTAAACGAGTTATCCTGCTTTTTGTGAAACCGCTTTTTGCGCCTGATTACGTTCATTCATAATTTTCTGTTTACTGTCCTTTTGTCAAGTTCGTATATCTACTTGGCGTTGATTCTCTCGTTACGTGTGTATATTTTATCCCAAGCTATTTATTTTAGAATTTTTTTGCGGATATTTATTTGATTTAATTTCATATCGAATCAATTTTAAAACTACCTTTTTTTCAGTAATATCACTGGTTGTATACTTAATTTTATGTAAGACGTTTTCTGTTAACCAGATTTTCAACGCTAACTTATTTTCGACTCGTGTAAGCTAAGGTGCATTATGAAGTGATATCCGATTATATTATTTGATTAAATAAAAAGTCTATATTTTCTAAGGTTGAAATTTCAGTGAAATGCAAGATTTTCCTTCGAAATTATGATTTTATAAATTTATAGCTAACATTATGTTTTGAATATTTTTTTTTTTGTTTTTGTTTCATGTATTCATAAAAGCGCCAATTTTTATTGTGGTATAAACCTACGTATGTTCTCATTTTCTTATTTGCTCATATTTTTTTGTAGTTTTGTTATTTATAAATGTTTAGTTTCCCCTTGTCATTTTCTCATATTTTCTGTAAATTTGTTATATCCTTATTAGTTTTGTTTTGCCATTTAATCATATATACCTTGGTTTTGTTATTTACTCATAAACTATATTACTATATTTTATTTTCTTATATTGTTAGTTTTAATTTGTTATTTGTATATCATATTCCACCAAGAAACATTTAATACCTTCGCAATTATAGTCATGAAAATATGAAAGTGACATCAGGTCAAATACTTTTCCTCGTTTTGAGGGCTTCAGGAGGAGAGGGAAGAGCACAAGCGATAAGATAAGAAGGATGAAGAGACAGGAGGAGCATCGTGACATCATTTTTCAATATATGGTAAATCCCTTCATCTCCCCCCCCCCCACCTTTTCCCTTTTAAAAAAAGATTGAGATCCCAAGTGTGCGTCGACCTCTCGTTAAATCACACTAACGACGCCATTAACAGTTGCTCTGGGTTTGTTATTGTGCTTCTTTATCTGTCTGTGATTGGGTGTCGGCGTCGGACAATAGATGCTTAGTGAGGGAAGCCCTGTTGCCACATGGGCCTCCGGCTTAGCCCCATTGTGCTGTGGATTTGGCAAGAGTGTAACGATGAGAAAGGGGATTGAAACCTCTTCTTGTTAAAGAGAGGATTTAAACCCTGCATTAAAGAGGTCTGGAATCGGCGTTTGAATTTGGTATGTTTCTTTGTTTGTCTGGTAATGTATTTATATTTCGAGTTACGCTTTCTTGCAATGTAAGGCTTTCAGTTTGTTATTGCATAATAGAAAACAAATCATTTTTATAATCTTATTGCTGCTCTTCATGAGCTCAAGTGTAATGAATTAAATTGTCCTATTTTGGAACGCAGTGATACGAGGAACAAATGCCTTCAAATTTGTTTCATGGCTTTATTTGCACATAATTGCCTGCTGACCAAAAGCAATTATTTTCTGGAGGTGCATTCTGCAACGAGTTTGCTCTTAATCTTGTTGTATATAATATTTCAAAAAGCGAGTATTGTATTAATTTTTAACGAAATTTTACGCTAATGTATTCATTAATTTATAGTCATAAACTTTTCATTCATTAAGAGAAACATCATAAAAATAACCGTTTTATTAGATATATTATGATTTTTTTACTTGATTGAATTTCCTATTATTCCTCATTGTATCTTGTAGATATTCTATATCAATTTAGTAATGAGGAACCATTCTTTTAGAATATATATATATATATATAAAAAATCCATTTTGTAAACTGTGCTATTATACAGTATTTTTTTCTTTTATTATGAAATACACATTTACATTCTTACAATTAATTGCATATATACATCATCGTAGCCCTTATTTACATGAATATTTTTTATTTATTTTACATATAGGCTACTGTATTTACGATTACAATTTTTACTACATCTAAAAATTGTTTTTAAATAGAAAATATTTCGACTCGTGAATACTTTTTTAATAGAAAATTTAAATTCTATTTTATTTACAGTAAATGTATTTATCATTCTACTTTTTAATATATTCAAGTAATTGTGGGTCAGTACTTGAAAATCCTAAGTATCTTCCCATCCATATCCCTACAATAAAATCCGTTATTATAACCATTGCCGTATATTCATCCTTCTTTACATTAATGCATGGCGACGTTTTGGAAGGAAATATTCCACATAAAACAGGCGCCTGATTTTGACAAGACCCTCCCCGTCGCTCTCCCCCCTGAAAAATACCCATCCACCCACTCCTATCAACAAGTCCCCTACTCCTTTGGGAATTAAGGGTATGAAAACGTGAGTTAAAATCTAAATTTATTTCTGATTTTTTTTTTCACTAGGATCAGGGAAGGTGAGAGATTATCAGAATGTAAATTTGACGTGTGAGGGAGATGAATTATCTTCGACTAATAGGTCGGTTGGAAGGAAAATATTTTCCTTCGATTTATTATTATTATTATTATTATTATTATTATTATTATTATTATTATTGTTATTGTTATTATTATTATTATTATTATTATTATTATTATTATTATTATTATTATTATTATTATTATTTTCATCATCATCATCATCTGACAGGTGAGGCAGGAAATTTCCGTCATGAATAATGATAGTTAATGATTTTGAGTCAACTGTGAAAATATCTAATCCACTGTTCGGATAATTGCCATTAACTGTTAATTGTTAATATTAAACGCACCTAAAAATTATCTTTTCTATTATAATATAAAGCCTAAATTATTTAATGTTTTATATAAAACATTCGAATATAAAACATTCGAATAGTATGCTGCCAAAAATAGCATAGGTAAGTCAAAATCTACTTTAGAAAAGAAATTTTTTATTGTGGTAATTTTTGTTTATAAAGATATATTAATAAGGTCATATGATAAGGACTCCCAAGATTTGCCATGGTTTGTTTTTTTGACAGTTGCAATACTTTCTAAGCTTATTTGTTATTTACCTTCTTTATCTTCTGACGTATTACGCATTATACTACTTAACCTTTTCGTTTATATTTTAAATTTTCTAACACCAGACAGGGCCGCTTCGGTTTCATGTAACAGCGTCGACTTTTACAAACACTGTTCAAGATCTTAACTCGATAGGATCGTTTAGGAAAGATCCTTTGATATTCAATTCCCTCCTTTAATCAGATTTTCTTCTGCTTCTTCTTCATAGCGTTCCCTCGTGCGCCTCGGTTAAAGAGATGCAACACTACGGAACCCCCTCAAAGGTAAATAATCGTAAATTCCTTCTATTGGAAGCCGTGCAACTGGCAAATATGATTACTGATCTCGCCTATCGCTTTCGATTCGAAGCATTTGATTCAAGCGGGGCTCACCTAACTGGTGGTGTCTGAACCCGATGCATTAATTGATTAAAAGGCTCTTTGAAGCATCGCGTTATAAGTTACGAATGATGGCGCGCTCATATGGAGTCCAGATTTGAATGACAATTGCCACTAGCAAGGGTTCTCTTGGAGGAACTTAAGAATCGATATTGATTTTTCGGGAACCTCTCCAAAGAAACCTTCACAATGCTTCTTGGCTCTTGCAAGGTCAGGTCCGCCTCCCAAGTTTGGAAAAGGTTTCTTTGTGATTAGCATAAGGGTCATAATCCCTCGTGCTTCGTTCTCACCTGAGCATATTAAAATTCAAATGATGGCTCGTTATTTCCATCAGAAAGCGCAGGCTTATTTCCATCTAAATGCTTCTGCCTTGCACTACACCCGATCCCGATAGAAGCCAAAGGCTGGCTATTATTAGCTCTTATTAGATTAACTCTACGGAAGCAAAAGGTTGTGCGCACCCTTTTGCACGGCAGTTAAGATTCTCTCTCTCTCTCTCTCTCTCTCTCTCTCTCTCTCTCTCTCTCTCTCTCTCTCTCTCTCTCTCTCTCTCTTCTATTTGCATAATGGATCGGCGAAGATGACCCGTTTAGAGCCATTTCCTTTTAGATTGTTCCGCTGAGCGTTTGTAGGGAGACACAATTGCCCCGTTATGTTTTGCGAAAGACAGTTTCATTCCATGGGCTTTGGTTGTTGTGTGTTCCATTTCTGTCTTTCTGTTCTATTAATCCGCTATTCTGTATCTCATTATTTCTTTATTATCTTATGAAAAACATATCATTTGTTCTTCCTTTTTCTATTTGGTGTCATTAATTGCTTGATTGTTGATTTTATACTCTTGCAATTTATGGTATTTTAATTTTTTGCACTGCTGTTCTATTCCTTTGTCACCATTTTTCATTTCTGAACTGTTTTATTCCTTCGTTCTTCAGTATTTTGTTCCAGTTTTCCTTTGTATTTCATTCCCTTTGTATTTTTGTTTCATTCCTTCGTCTTTGGGTTTCATTTCTTTGCCCTTTTTTCCACGGTTCAGCCAAACATACAAAGCCCAACTCTAATCTGAGCGTTGCTCAGAGATTTTCCCTGAAAATATAATTTAATTAAAGTTATCGTTTTATGTTAATAGAAATTTGTGTATATCGCCTTAATGCACTGTCCTCATTTCCTTTCTCATTTCCTTTTTGTTAAGAAAAAATGAAAACTCGAATAACCCCTTTCTTCAGAGGTCTCCAAAGACGACCACCCTGACACTGCGTAATACTTGGTCAGAA
>NC_090728.1:91432738-91477738 GCF_036898095.1 Palaemon carinicauda
ATATAAAATAGATCTTGCATATGCTGAAAAATGTTTCGAAAATGAAAAAGAAAATATGTGAAATTTGTACAATTATCAAGATTGGATGAAGATTAACTGAAAATGCATGTAATTAAGTCTTCATTATTATTCACTCTAATCTCTAGACCCGTAATTATAATTATTATTACTTTTTAAGCTACAACACTAGTTAGAAAAGCAGGATACTATAAGCCCAGGGGCTCCAACAAGGAAAATAGCCCAGTGAGGAAAGGAAACAAGGAAAAATTAAGTATTTTAATAACATCAACAATATTAAAATAATTTCCTACATGAACTATAAAAACTTTAATAAAACAAGAGGAAGAGAAATAAGATAGATTAGTGTGCCGGAGTGTACCCTCAAGCAATAGAACTTTAACCCAAGACAATGAAAAGCCATGATACAGAGGCTATGGCACTACCCAGGACTAGTGAACAATAGTTTGATTTTGGAGTGTCCTTCTCCTAGAAGAGTTGCTTACCATAGCTAAACAGTCTCTTCTACCCTTACCAAGGGGAAAGTGGCCACTGCACAATTACAATGCAGTAGTTAATCCCTTAGGTGAAGAAGAATTCTTTTGTAATCCCAGTGTTGCCAGGTGTATGAGGACAGAGGAGAATGTGTAAAGAATAGACCAGACTATTCGGTGTATGTGTAGGCAAAGGGAAAATGAACCGTGACCAGAGAGGATCCAATGTAGTACTGTCTGGCCAGTCAAAAGGTAACTCTCTAGCGGTAGTATATAAGTGAAATTTTTTTCGCGCCTTATTATAACAGAGTTCCGTTTTCAATAACAAACAAGCAATGATGAACTGTCAATAATCAGTACCTATGGAATTCACGTGAGGTCTTTGTAAAAGTAGGAAATGAATAGCCTCTTACTTAATAATTCCAATTGAGGTTTTAGAAATATATTATTCAATGCTCTGGTATGTCTTTGTATAGGTTCCTCTACAGTATACCCTGACTTAAGGTTGATGGCATCTTGTAAGATTTAACGTAATGATTAATTTTGCAAAAAAAAATTATCATTATATTATTTGCATAATTAGAACGTATAATATTATTACTATGGGCTTAATGACTCACTTAGCATTATTTTTTATTGTCTGTGTATAATCAACAAATTGTTATTCTATTGTAATGTAGAAATATTTTGCTGGTAACAAAAGAATTAAATTTCATCATAAGCAATCGTTTTGTTTTTGTTCACGGATTTTTTTCCTAATTTTATATTAATAAAAAAATGGGTTTTAATTATAACGTCTTTTCAAAAGACTGTTACTAACCACTCGTTAAGGACAGGTATAAATCACTTATAAAGTCCATTATAAGACTGCTATCAATTTCGATCGTTGGCGCCTGGCGCTCGTAATTCGATGCGCGTAAGCTTTGTTCTTTAGGTGGAATTAAGCAGGTTTAATTAGACCATTTTGGTTTACCCACTGAGCGGTTGTCCATGTTGGGTCGTCGGTCTCTAAGATATCCTTTCTGATTTATGTATTTGGTCAAGTGAATTATAATCTCGGTGATTTATGGTCCAGTCGTGAGCTCCATGAGTCGAGAATTTTTTTTCTATACATTTTTCAATGACTGCGATATTTGATTTTTCTTTTCTGATAAAAATATTGAATTTTGGTTTAGCCTTTGTCCTATCACATTGATAAAGTTAAGCAAGTTTAACAAGTTTCGAAATGTTATCACTGTTCCATTTTGGTTTATTGAAGATGTTTAAAAATGTATGATAATAGGTGTGGAACGTTTTGAATATCCGAAATTAGAAAGTTGATGATAATCAGAAGCTATAGGACGATCTTTCAAGGAAAAGTAGGGCATGAAAATAAGGAAATAATCAGATACACCAGAAAAATCGTTTAAAATCTAATAACTTTATTTTCAGGAAAATATTTTTCCATATTGTGTCCTTTCCCGATGAAAATACAAAATTTTTCTTTTAGTTTTGTCTCCTATAAGAAATGGTTATTATTACCTCACACACACATACACACAAACGCACACACACACACACACACACACACACACACACATATATATATATATATATATATATATATATATATGCATATATATATATATATATATATATATATATATATATATATATATATTGTCTGTATGTATTATTGGATTTGTCAATGTTATAATCAAATATTGCAAATTGCTGTAAATGTGGTATGATTATATAGGTAAGATTTTTATATAATTAGAGTAAATCTAAATATGGTTTTAAGAAAAATGTTAAAAACTTAGTCTCTGTGCGTTGTAGTGTCCTTCATTTCAATATAAAAGCTTTTTTTTCGTACAGATGTAGTTTTTTTTTTTTTTTTTTTTTTTTTTTTTTTTTTTTTTTTTTTTTTATTAAATTGAAGATCTATTTTGTCAAGTAAATAATACTTATCTGCGGGCTTCATGTTATTTGGTGTAACCTGCAGCTGTAAATTTTGATGATACAAACAAAATGGTGTTTTCATATCTGGCGAAAGGAAGGAAATTAATGAAAACCGAATTACAGATACCTAGGAATTATCATCGACTAAGGAATCATTGGGTGTGGTCAGCATTGTTGGAAAAGAATGAATAGGACCATTAGTAACTGCTTAATGTCTTTGGAGAGTCTAGATACTAGCTAAAAATAGAGTCTTCAGTCTTAAGTCACCAATGTGAGGGGAGCCAAGTCTGAAGTTTTTCTTTGTTGCAAACTTTTTATGGCTTAAAAAAGATTTAAGATACAATAACATTTGTTCATAGTGCTATTTCTGACAGAACATTTCCATATTTTGGGTTTACAATAATTATTCTATGTTTTTGACTAAGATATGTATGAATATATTCCGTCTCTTTTACAGTTAACGAAATTACGTAACTCCGGCAACTGTATGATAGTCTTTGTTTCAGTTGTATGTTTAGAAGATTAAATTTCTTATTACTGGAGGACTGATCCCTTCATTATGGCATCCTTATATGCATTTACCTTTCTCTATCTCATGCTGATAAAATCTTATGTATATTTTTAATTACGAGCAAAATTTTTCGTTTTAGTCTTTCTGTTCTTCCTCTGCCGGATCACACATTGAAATTTTCATAGTAACTTAGTGGGATCGTAAATTTTTTCATATTTTCATGAAATATTAGTATCGTTACTCGATTTTAAGAATTATATTCATTTGCTGTTATAAGTGAGGTTGTATGCACCCAGGTCTGGCTGTTTTCTGCAACATATGTAAATTGGCGAACAAAAATGTAAAATTCCAATTAGAATAGTGTATGAAATAGTCAGCAATGTTGTTATTGAGTTATTTTTACAAAGTGCACAGACGTTTAAACATCTTTCAACTGTCTTGAGTAAGTTTTTATACCTCTTTTTAGTCTGGTGATATATATATTCCATCTTAAAAAAAAATTTAAAAAGTTTTGTCGGATACTATCTAATACTCTTTAGGCACTGAAATTTGCTTTTTGATTTTTTATATGGCAGTTTTACAAAATTTGGGGTATGGAACTGTCTATATTTCAGTTGTATTGGTTTTTACTCTTTAAACATTGGTCTTGATAAGATTGCCGTAGTAATCATGTAAATGCAACGATTATATTACCGAAGTTATGCATTTCCCATCAGTCTCGACAGGATTTGATGGAAGGGTGTAATTAATGTTAAATAGCCTAAAACTTCTGAAATTGAAATATTTCCTAATCATCAAATAATTAATCACTTCATAGGGGACATTGAATTCTAGATGATGTGTATTATGAAAAAAAGCAACCTAGTTTTTTGTATTGAGAAAATATAACGTTACTGCCATTTCATGTGTTTGGGGACGTTTTGAATCTACCAGAATATTGATGTTGGTCAATTTCAGCCGATGAACAAAGAAATGTTTACTTTATAGTTACTAGATTCCCAGTTCCTTTTATCTTGCTTTGCAATATCTTTAAACTTCATATTGCAATTACGAGGTTTTCTTCCTGTTGTACCTCCGGGATAAATGGCCTCCTTGGTCACTTTAACTGGGTCATAGAGCTCAAATTCCCTAAATGCGATCCAATTCAAACCAGAGGAATAGAACTTTAGATTCTTTTAATGAAGTGCTCTTGCAATCGTAAACATCGAGAAGTTTGTTTACTTCAGTTTTCGATTACTTGTTTCTTAAAAGAAGTTTTGCGTTCTTATGACCCAAGATGGAAGAAGACCTAGCTATGACGAACAGAATAACACAGAGAACATAAATTTCTTTCGAATCAGACATTAAAAATAGTTGTTTCATATTAGGTGAAATGAAGCCTTTTGAGCTGCTCTTACTTTTAAATCAAGTAATAACTTTTATAAAATTTAGCATCTTTATTTTACCTTTATCTAAATTTATTCCGAACCAAATCTTTAAAATTTCGATTGGTCCTTCTACACATTTAATATTCTGATTACGTTACGTTAGCGTATTTTATTTTTATTTTTTTTTGTCAAATATGACGATAAAATGATTGACTTTTTATTTATTATCTCTCTCTCTCTCTCTCTCTCTCTCTCTCTCTCTCTCTCTCTTGTACAGTTATTTTAGAGCTTTCCGAGAAACATGTGTATACTGAATATTCTTTTTTTATGTTTAAAATATTGACATGGCTTTTGTCCTTTATTTCAGGAACTCCTCAAAGATAGGATGCAATTACTATTGTGAAAGCTCTTGTTCAAATAGGGTAAGGAAATGTATTTTCCCTAAAACCCCTTACAGTATTTTTTAGATTTTTAACGGGGAGCCCAGCCCTTCCAGCGGGAAGGGGGGAGCCCCGCCCTGCCAGCGGGAAGGAGGGGAGCCCCTCTGCAAGCAGGAAAGGGGGAGCCCCGCCCTGCCAACGAGAAGGGGAGAGCCCCACCCTGCCAGCGGGAAGGGGAGAGCCCCGCCCTGCCAGTGGGAAGAGGGAAGTTCCGCCCTGCCAGCGCGAAGGGGGGATCCCCGCCCTGCCAGCGGGAAGGGGGGAGGCCCGCCCTGCCAGCTGGGAGGGGGGAGACCCGCCCTGCCAGCGGGGAGGGGGGAGGCCCGCCCTGCCAGCGGGGAAGGGGGAGGCCCGCCCTGCCAGCGGGAAGGGGGAAGCCCCGCCCTGCCAGCGGGAAGGGGGGAACCCCGCCCTGCCAGCGGGAAGGGGGGAGCCCCGCCCTGCCAGCCGGAAGGGGGGAGGCCCGCCCTGCCAGCGGGAAGGGGGGAGGCCCGCCCTGCCAGTGGGGAGGGGGGATGGGAAGGGTGAAGCCCCGCCCTGCCACCGGGAAGGGAGGAGCCCCGCCCTGCCAGCAGGAAGGGGGAAGCCCCGCCCTGCCAAAAGGAAGGGGGAAGCCCCGCCCTGCCAGCGGGAAGGGGGAGGCCCGCCCTGCCAGCGGGAAGGGGGGAGGCCCGCCCTGCCAGCGGGAAAGGGGGAGCCCCGCCCTGCCAGCGGGAAGGGGGAGCCCCGCCCTGCCAGTGGGAAGGGGGGAGCCCCGCCCTGCCAGCGAGAAGGGGGGAGGCCCGCCCTGCCAGCGGGAAGGGGAGAGGCCCGCCCTGCCAGCGGGAAGGGGGAGCCCCGCCCTGCCAGCGGGAAGGGGGGAGCCCCGCCCTGCCAGCGGGAAGGGGGAAGCCCCGCCCTGCCAGCGGGAAAGGGGAAGCCCCGCCCTACCAGCGGGAAGGGGGGAGCCCCGCCCTGCCAGCAGGAAGGGGGGAGGCCCGCCCTGCCAGCGGGAAGGGGGGAGGCCCGCCCAGCCAGCGGGGAAGGGGAAGGGGGGAGGCCCGCCCTGCCAGCGGGAAGGGGGGAGCCCCGCCCTGCCAGCGGGAAGGGGGAAGCCCCGCCCTGCCAGCGGGAAGGGAAGGGAGGAGCCCCGCCCTGCCAGCGGGAAGGGGGGAGCCCCGCCCTGCCAGCGGGAAGGGGGGAGGCCCGCCCTGCCAGCGGGGAGGGGGGAGGCCTGCCCAGCCAGCGGGGAGGGGGGAGGCCCGCCCAGCCAGCGGGGAGGGGGGAGGCCCGCCCCGCCAAGCCAACAATATAGAGTTCCTGTATCTAGCTTATTTTAAAAAAAACATGAAGACCTTTTGGAAATTGCTAACAGTCTCCAAAAAGTCTTCAAAGAGTCTTCAAAGCTCCCCCAAGTCCTTGTTTGTCTCCAATTTGTCTTTCGTCATCAATAGTGAAGTTGAATGCTTTCCTGTCAGAGCTCCAAAAGGAGAAATGTGGAATACCAATGCAATCCCAAAGTGCCTTCAAATTGTCATTCGTCTCAAGCATAATGTTAGAAAATGTAAAAAGGTCGTTTCGATAGAAGCGGGAATAGATGTAGACAAAGAAGAAGAAGAAGAAGATTTTTTTATTGACCAACCCAAATTTGGAAGCTTTTATCACCGACTTGCCATGATGCAATTAAAGAGGAAATAAGATTTGGGTTTTGCAGAAAAGGCTTTGGTGAAAGTTAAGAGAATTGTTGAGTGTGACTTTGAAAGAAAACCAAAATACTTCGTCATAAAGGGATCAAGGACAAGTAGACTCATGAAGGCAGTCATGAAAAGCAAAACAAGAATCTTGAAGACAGTCATGAAAAGCAAAACAAGAATCTTGAAGACTAATAACTGATTTATTTGAAAGGATTCGGACAGAAAATACAGGAAGAAGAGGGAGACAGGAAGGAGAACGGGAGAGAAGAAATAAAGAATCCGAAAAGGAGAACTAGTTATTATTTGTTGATAATTTTACGATAGGGCGGATTTGAAAGGAGAAAGTAAAGTCCCTAATGTTGAATATCCAAAAATAAAGATTGTGCAGAATATGGCGGAAACTGCACAGAAGTAGAGAATATTGAAGGACCAGAGAAAGATCTAAAATTCTTCAATCTGAAATAATTTTTTTCTCTCTAAAAAAGAAGGACTTCTAAGGAAAGGCACTCCAATTGGACGGCTTCCTTTTGGAAATTCCTAATAGGCTCCAAATCTGAAATAGTCGGCAAAATTCTCTCAACTCGTTGTTTAACTTCAATTTCTCTTCCGCCATCAATAGGAAAGGTGAATGGTTTCCTGTCAGAGCTTCAAAAGATTCTTGATATCTCTGTTAGGAGGAATATGGAATACCGGTGCATTCTAAAATCGGCTTCACTCGTCTTGAGCAGGAAGAAAACCGAAATACAAAAAGGAATCAACGACAAGTGGAATCAGGAAGGCAGTTATAAAAAGCTAAACAAGAATCTTCAAGACTAATAATGGATTTATTTGAAAGGATTCGGACAGAAAATACAGGAAGAAGAGAGAGACAGGAAGGAGAACGGGAGAGAAGAAATAGAATCCGAAAAGGAGAACTAGTCGTTATTTGATGATCACTTTACGATTGTGCGTATTTGAAATGAGAAAGTAAAGTCTATAATGTTGAAGATCCAAAAATAAAAGATTGTGCAGAATAAGGTGGAAACTGCACAGAAGTAGAGAATACTGAAGGATCATAGAAAGCAAAGATTCTTCAATCTGAAGTAAATCTTTTCCCCTCTAAAAGGAAGAACTTCTAAGGAGAGACACTCCAATTGGACGTCTTCCTGTTAGCATAATCTTATAAGAAAAATAGTTATCTAGGACCGACGAAGGAACGGGTTTGGGATCGGGGATTTTTGTTTTACGGCGCCCGGATTTGAAATTCGGGCTCCAGCTTCGGTCGTCATTTTGTGTCAGCCTCATCATCATCTGTCTGTCGTCAGTGTTCGTGTCATCCAACACAAGTAACAGCTTTTAAAAGATACAAAAAGGATATTTTAATTGCAAAGGGATAAATGGTTCAATTGGGTTCCCTCGTCATGAAACGCATTCAAGATGTTCGTCAAAAGAAATTCGATCAAGAAGCGCAACGACAGAAGAGAAACTGGTCTAACGAATACTATGAGGAAAGTTTGTTGCCCTTCATCAGGACCCCTAAAAGATTGATACGCAATCGAGAGGTCAAAACGAAAGTTAGCTTACGGGAAGAGTATGTATGTATGTATGTATGTATGTATGTATGTATGTGTGTGTTTGCTGGGTATTATTTTCTTACCTATTACAATTTTACTAATTTCTTTGATAAATAATTAAAGGGGATTTTGTATGATTACGTTTTGATATAGCTGACCATAACAGACAGTAAGTAGACTATTGAGAAACTATATCTTCCTCAATCCTGTTTTTCTGAGGCTAAACTAACTAGTTAAGCATATAAGTCACATGGAATTAACACTCTTCATGGATGTTGATGATTATGGATGTGTGGACTCAAATGCTATTTTTCCTTCGTTTTTCATAAAGACCACTGATTTCTTAGCTCTCAAGTTGTCTTCTATTTTCTTCAAGTTATCAAATTATATATATATGCATATACCTGTATGTATATATATATATATATATTTATGTTTATATATACATATATATATATACATACATTTATATATATGTATATATGTATATATACATTTGCATATATATATATACATACATATATATTTGCATATATTTATGTTTATATATACACACATATATACATGTATATGCATATATATGCATATATATACATATACATATATACATGCATATATATGTATATATATGTGCATATATGTATATATATGCATATACACATGTATATATGTATATATATGTATATATGTATATATATATATATATGTATATATATGTATATATATACATGTATATGTATATATGTGTGTATATATATATATATATATATATGTATATATATGTATATGTATATATATACATATATACAGTATATGCATATACATATGTATATATATATATATATATATATATATATATATATGTAGATATGTGCATATATGTATATATATATATATATATATATATATATATATATATATATATATATATATGTGTGTGTGTATATGTATATATATATATATATATATATATATATATATATACATGTTATAGTCACGAAAGGAGAACTGAGTTTGTACTTCATTTTTCCTTTCGTGGCAATAATAATTCAATATTCATCACGTGTTAGCTTTTGTGGTTTCTACATACACACACTCATACACAAAAACATTTACACACACACACACACACACATATATATATATATATATATATATATATATATACATATATATATATATATATATATATATATATAATGATACATTTTGAACATTTAGACGTGTTTTCATATTCATGTAATCCATATATTATACTCCCCTGATATCTGGATTCTCTCTATACCTCGGGATCAGAGAACAAAGGGGAATCAACTCAAAGATAATAGCTTCTGGTCGGCCGAGGAATCGAACCCTGATCAGAGAAACTAGGATGAAAATTGGGAGAAGCTATGAACTAATATTGACGGTCTAAGACGAGCACCGGAGGGAAGGCCATTCACTCATTTTGAAAATAATGAGAATGTTTGATAAATATATGATTAAAGAATTATAGAAAAGACCACAAATGAAAAAGAATAAAATAGGGGAACAAAAATGTTAAAGAATAAATACCCGACTAGACATGTCAGGGGATAGAGGAAGAAGCTCAGAAAATAAAATCTGAAGAATGAGAAAATATATCTAGGAATCCAATGGTATCGCTCCTCAGTTGTGTGATTTTCTGATTAAAAGGACAATCAAACATTTATTTTCAAGATATCTTAATATTTGGTTTTACCCTTTCCTGCTTACTGCATCAGCTGTAGAAATTATGGTTAAACTAATATCTTCACAGGCGGATCAGCTGGTATGGATGGCTATTTCTCGAACACTCCGAACTAGAACTTCACGGATAGTGATGTGTTTTTCGGTCGTTAAGCGCCCATATGCCTAGAGTAATTCACCCGGTCCAGACCCCACATCCAACACCACATAGCCGTGCTAATTCGGGCACTAGATAACTGTAAATAGGGACTTTATCAAACAGAGTTAAGCTTATTTGAATTGAGACTGAGAGAACGTTGTGCGTGAAATTAATAAGATGTCAGTTTGATCTCCAGGCAATGTAATTTCTCAAGATAAAGCTACTAGCAATTATATAATCATTGATAACCTGTCACGGCATTATCGTGGGGAATAATTTTGCGCTTATGCCACCTGCAAATGTATTTTTCCGACAATTTATAGGAGAATACATTTTGGGAAAATAGGTATATCATAGTTTCATGACAAAATTTCGGAAAATTACGTCGTTCTGAGAGTAAAAAGCTTGTGTTTTTTTTATATGATTTGTCAATAATAGCGTCCTCATTTACCTCCACTTATTTTCGATACGAAATAATAAATTCTTATTGTATTCAAGGTGTTATGAAGTAATCAGTATATATTGCATCCATCACTGATTATCTATTATGCAATGGTGATACTTAAATTTCGTTACTTATCAAACTTCCAACAACAACAACAACTACTTTATTCTACTGCTGCTATCTTTTACAAATCAACCAATAATGAATACGGTTAAAAATATTTGCTAGAACACTAACAGTTATCAAATGATATTTAGGCAATAATACTTTATCTTTCAGGCTGTATAAAGAATACTCATTTAACTTCTCTCCACACTCCCTAAATCAGAATTGACTTCCTTATTTCCTCAGTGACTGGCTGGGGCAAGGGGTTGTGGAGAGGAGACACCCCCCCCCCCGTCCCTTCCCTGCAGTGTCCACTTGGCCCCTCCTACAAAAAATAGTAATTGTATATGTGTGTGTATATATATATACACACACACACACATATATATATATATATATATATATATATATATATATATATATATATATATGTAATGTGTGGATGTGTTTTGTATTTGCAGTGGATAGTTGAGATGTCAAATTGAAATATGGCAACTCGATTTGTAACTTTTGTATGCTTTTGCTAACAAAGACAACCCTTTACTGTCTTTGTTTCGCTAAGGTTGGAGAAGGCTCCGCCCATTTCATAGCAGTAGTAAGAAGAGCAACACCGTGCCTGTTTTGTCACGGTAACATCATAGACATCTGACAAAAGATTTCCCCCGAGTGTCGGCGTTCTTTTGATTCTAACTATATATATATATATATATATATATATATATATATATATATATATATATATATATATATATATATATATATATATATATATACTGTATTTCCCGTGTCATAAGACGCACCTTTTTTCACGAAAAGTGCCCTCCAAAATCACCCTGCGTCTTAACACTTAAGAAAAAGTTGTATAAGGGAGTTTGACACCCTTCAAACACCCAACTATTGACATACAAACACTCAAACTCACGAGAGATAGCATATAATCCAACAATTATCATTTACATGTAATAAATTCATTTTTTTTATATTGCACATTCTTCAGTGAAGTACAGTAGCATTTTTTTTTTTTTTCTGTAATCAGCTGATGACTTGCTAACCCTCTTCTACAAGAAAACATGCCAACTAATAGTCTCATAGCAGACGACGCTATGGCAGAGTTGTTTATGATGTATATATCTATATTCTCATATTTTGTTGACATTTTGTAATAAAGCAATATATTGATAATGACTTTGTTGCCTGAGTTATGAAATAATACAAACAGACAGTTTGAAAAAAATTCTATTTGTTGAGTGCAGTATTACCAAGTTAGCAGAAAAGTAACTAGACATAGAAACACATAAACAGTAACAAAATTATTCCACCAAAAAGAATGTCTAGATTTCTTTAATCAATAATTATATTTTGTGTGAAAATTTATAGGCTGTACGAGGAATTTTGGAATTAGTACTAGAATTCTAAATCTAAAAAAAAATTTATGTACCTTTGACAACACTGCTTTGATGTAAACAACACTTGAAACGCCAAACACTGACTAAACGTGTAGTTGTGGTGGAAACTATGACAACTTTAGAGGTTTCTTATATGGATATGTACTAAAATTGGGATAATTGGCCTATAGCTAATTAACATTAACTTAAACATTTCATAATTCACCGGAAATAAGAAAAGTTACGGTGCAAGACAGTAATCACGCTAGAGTCTGACTAGGGATTTGTACTAAGAAGTTTTTAAAATCCTAATTTTTTTTTTTTTTTCTAGAACTGCCTTGCTAATTTAAGGGTGCGTCTTACCACTTGTAGCGTCTTATGACACGGGATATACGGTATATAATTTGTAAGGATTTCCATGCCTTTTCAGATTAGTAGGATGGCAATGCTTGGATACAAGATGAGTTTTATAGTTTTATATATTTACCTAACATAACAACGTTTATTTCACTTCCATTTTGGTTATGGACTATATATATATATATATATATATATATATATATATATATATATATATATATATATATATATATATGTGTGTGTGTGTGTGTGTGTGTGTGTGTGTTGGTGTGTGTGTGTGCTGGTGTGTTGGGGGAGTTGTACTTATTGTGCGTATTTACTGTACGTATACATAAAACTACAATGAAAAACAGGAATCTTATTATTTCGTCTTAAGTTTACCCGACATCAAAATTCTGCGCCGATTACCCCGCCTACAAGAATTATCTGTTTGGGTAATCAAACGATAGACTAATCGAAGTAAGGATTTGAACTCTTGTTCCGTAGGCGAATTAATGATTCTTCATAGGCTTAGAAAGGAATGTTGCCGATGTGTGTTATCTCAAGTAGTATGCTCTCTCTCTCTCTCTCTCTCTCTCTCTCTCTCTCTCTCTCTCTCTCTCTCTCTCTCTCTCTCTCTCATAATTATTATTTTTCGGTGAATGTATGGTTAAAACTAACAAAAGAAATTTGAATTTGTATACCGTAATATGCTTACTTAGTTGCTGAGTATAAGGTATTAAACATTTATGTATCTCTGTTATATTCCTACAAGACCTTTTCCTTCCTCGTTTAATTATAGATATATTATAGGGATAATTTTGTGGAAAGGTCTTTTCCTTATATTCCCTCATGAATGGGTTAAACCTCATCAGTCATGTCGTATTAGTTAATATTAGCTTAGACTAATGAATATATGAGGTTGAATAATTGCTCCTCGATAAAGAAGGCTCTTATTTATGGTTCCCTTGTTGCTGTTATTCACCGTAATTCCTCTCATTAATTGATGGAAGAGTGAGAGTCCGTGTGTGCGTTTGTGTATGAGTGTTCATGTATGGGTGGTCTCGTCTATGTGTGTGTATTAAACGGTGCATCACCCTTAGCGGGAGTGATGTACCGAGTTGGTGTGGAATGCGGGAATGTAATGAAGGATTTGCTAAAGGGGTAATTTAACTAAGAGGGCGAAAAGGGTTTTAAAGGCAGGATGTTAAAGGCCCTAAATTATTTTCCGATTTAAGGCTAAACTCTTCTTTTAAGGCTGTGTAGGGATTTACATTAATGAAGGACTGGGGCTCTACATTGCTATTTCATGTTAATTTGCATATATTAATTTAGGTGATGTACGGTAATTTATCTTTTAAATTGTTAATTTTGGCAATATCTTATTAAATATTGGAGGTTTTAATAGAATGAGGATTGAAATATGTAAGAGATTTATGTTTTGTATTTCTAAAAAAAAAAACAAATTAAAGACGATACTTAACCACTAACATACTTAGACTGGTCCTTATATAACACATACCAAGATAGGTCCTTTCTGCCATTAAAATAAAGTCGTAAATGTTCCTATTTTTGTCAATTGCTAATCTGTTTCCTTGTTTTAAAATTTATTTGAGAGACTTGAGTTCAAACATTAAAGAATTTCACGTTCCAGGTTCACGAACCTACAGCTGTCGGTTCTATGAATCAGCAATATCTGACTTCTCAACTACTGCATTTTTATATTCATAAAAAAGAATTGCCTCTTCAATCTCCCCTCTCCGCATTCTGTGAAGAAACTGAGGATAGCCGAATCGATTTTATTGGTTCTAACTAAGGAAAACAGACTTTGCTTCGCTTCCTTTAAGTAGATTTATAAAAATTGTAAACTAGGTTGTTTTTTCGGCCCATATCATTTTCCTTATTTATTCATTCTTTCATATATATTTTTCCCTTTAACAGTTTAATGACTTTTATTTAGATTAACCATTTCCTTTATTCAGCTCTTCATTATTGGTTAAACGGTGTGATGGAAAGCAATTTCTTTTAGTCTTCACTCGGTTTTCAGTCTTATTATTATGAGTTACGAAAGAATCTAAACATTATAATAAAGTCATTGATTTCGTGTAGATTATCATCTTGTTGATATTTATAAGAATAGCGTTGATTATTTTTTGTATGCCTATCCATTAAAGTTATACCCAGAAATTATTAATGTTATCTGATGGTTTAGGTTACGAGTGTGGTGTGGTGTGTTTACTTGGCACACACACACACACACACACGCACACACACACACACACATATATATATATATGTATATATATATACATATATATATATATACACACACATATATATATATATATATATATATATATATATATATATATATATATATATATATATATAAAGATAAACACACTTATTCAGCTCATGGTCTGGGAGCTACTATTTTACCCATAGATAATCTTAAGCCTACTTGCATTGACTTCCTTTAACTGACTTTACTGATCCCCGGAACACGCTATCAGGTCATGTCCAAGTATATAGAATTATCTCTTCCTTCACATATACTTAGGACCTTTAATCAATCATTCTTGTGGTTTTCTCTCCCCATCCCAATCGAAAGTAATCTAAATAGAATCAAGTTTCCAAAGTATTTTATTCTTACATCTTTGTTAGCCTATACGTCTTTGTATTACTTTCTAAATACTTTAGATTATTTTTCATATATCCCTATGGACAATTTGGTTTCCACAACTATTTCTTACAGTCTCTTTAATAATAGAAATGTAGGTACTAGGTTGGCCAGTGCACCAGCCAACCGTTGAGATACTACCGCAAGAGAATTATTGGGTCTTTTGACTAGCCAGACAGTACTATAATGGATCCCCCTCTCTGGTTACGGCTCATTTTGTTTTTGACTACACATACATCAAATAGTCTGGCCTATTCTTTCCACATTGTCCTGTGTCCTCATACACCTGCCAATACTGAGATTACCAAACAATTCTTCTGTGATCAAGGGGTTAACTGCTGTATTGTAATTGTTCAGTGGCTACTTTCCTCTTGGTAAGGGTATAAGAGACACTTTAGCTATAGTAAGCAGCTCTTCTAGGAGGAGGGCACTCCAAAATAAAACAATTGTTGAGCATCTATACCATGCCCTTCCACTGTCTTCGATTAGAGTTCTCTTGGTTGAGGGTACACCCGGGCACGTTGTTCTATCTTATTTATATTCCACCTGTTTTTTGAAGTTTTTATATTTTATGTATAGAAGATCCAATTTAATGTTGATACTGTTCTTAAGGTATTTTGTTATAATTTTTATTAATTCTCTTGTAGTGTGTTTATTTCCTCGTTTCCACTCCTCACGGGGTCTATTTTTCCCTGTTGGAGCCCTTTCTCTAACGAGGGTTAAAGCTTAGCTTATAATAATAATAATAATAATAATAATAATAATAATAATAATAATAATAATAATAATAATAAATGTTTGCCATGAATTCGCATTTAGGTATTCAGTACTTTTAAAGTATAATGAACGCTATCATAGCTTGAAATTTCTTAATTTCACTTAAAGATATAATATAGAGAAAGAAGCGGGAATACATGAAAATCAAAACGGGTGAATGTATAAACTCCATGTAGATTCTTTGAGAAGGGTAAAAATACAAATTATTCTTCCAATTCATTTGATGAAAGATCCCTTACGGAATTAAGACTGAAGCGTAAAGTGCATGTTTACTGATAGAATGGTATTGTATGGGCTATTATGTGATTTTAACATATGTTGACAGCAATCTTCACTTTAACTTGCGAGTTCACTTTTATGTGAAATTTAGAAAATGTTTTAAATGCAAGTTGTATTTGAACTCAGATATACAGTAAATGTGGGGGAAGTATTTCGAACAACAAAATATGAAAGACTATTCATAAATTAGTTTTTTTTTTTTTTTTCAAGTGTATTAATAGCATCATTTTTGCATGAAAAACTAATTATGTGAATAGGTTTTTCTTCAGCAGACTTCATTTCTGTTTCTATAGTCTTGTATCTTCATTTTCTTTCTTATCTTGAGAAAAGATAGTACTTGTCTGTAAGTTCAAGTGTATCGGGGTTTTGTTTTAACTTTTCTTAGAGTATTTCAAGTTCTTTATAGCTACAATTAAACCTTATGTAACATCCCCTAATTTCAAGGTCATAAGTGTTAAAAAAACATTTTACTTGGTCCTTATTAGTCCTGAAAATAACTTCATTTGATTTATTTTGTCATTCTTCCTCATCACTATGCGCACAATTTATCAGAATTAGGCTTATCACCGTGTCTTTATCAAAAATGAGATATGCGAGACAGCAAGGAAGAGAAGTTCAAGTATTACAGCGGTGATAATAATAATATATTCTGAGAAGGTGTTATCGTTTATGAGCGAGAATGGAATGAGTGCTTCATTCTGAGATCACGGTCTGTCGTATATTCAGAAGATGGAAGGAGCTATCCAAGAACACCCCCTGTTATCTTTCAACTCTCTCGAGTCGTTTTATTTTGTTGCGGCTGTGTGCTCCAGTCTCCCGCGTTTCCAACAGGTATAAATTACGGTCGCATGCCTTATAAGGCTGTCGGAAGCCATTTATTACGCACTCTACTGTCGAGTGTAAATAACGCCACTGGCACACGTTCTTAAAGAAATGCGCATTCGCAATGCTCAAGCCCAATTAGAAACAATTCAGAGAATCGAGCGTAACTGCAAAGGCTCTTCCAGTTATTATGAATAAAGGTCGAAATCGACTTCTTGGTGTATCCTGGTGTCAGGTTTTCGTGTACCAAGCCTTCAAAATTGCATTAAACGAAGTCTGGGCGATGTTCAGGCGATAGTCGACTTACAGTCACCTCTCTGTAAGGAGTAATGAACTCGGTTGATCAATTCAAGACGTCTGTGTGGAAGAATACTTCTTGTCATTATCAGAAAACTCTGAAGCGAGTTTTGAATTATGCATCAGTTCTAATAAAATTGATATTCCATATGTGCTAACGACTATGCTTCTTAAATAGCTCTTAATCTCTATATATTACAGGTATTCTTTTGATTAATTGACATAATGGTTTATATTGGGTTAACATAGATACTCCTTTAAAATAGTAGTCTTTATTTCTGGACTCCTCAAGGCGGGTATTGCCTTGCGTGGCAAGCCATACTTGGGTATGCAGCGTGCAACAGTTTTGTAATATATGAATTTTATATTACGTTGACTGACAACATTCCTCAAAGGCAGTCTTTATTTGTTCATAAACAATGTGCCCATGAACACAGCGCGATCGTGCATGCTCCCCTGGTATTCTGGTTATGATAAACACTAGCTTTAATTTGGTCCAAAAGCGTTTGTCAGGAATTCGTGGCCTGAGTGCGTGGCCAAGCTGTTACTGGGGAGAGATAAACATACAGGTTTGAATGCAAGACTTTTGTGGTTAGCGAACGTCAAAGTTATTTTAATGAAAAAGGTGAATAGTTCGCAGATTGACACGAATTAATGCATGGATTTTTGTAACTTTATTTTTCGTTAAAATGTAAATTTGAGTAGCACTCAAAACTCAATGAGCGGCACTAGTATGTAGTCGGTTATTGCCATGCTTTTAGTATAGAGTATCAACTGTTGAAGATATTGATGAAAAGCTTATATGCTGCCTTGCTATATAGGATTTTGATTAATTTAGGTTCATATTTAGAAATCGTGGGCTATGAAATTTGTTTTAGGTGTGCAAAACCAGTTTCTAACACCTGTAGGTTTTTCCGTTTCTGTACAGTATAGTTATTTTTTCATTCCACCCTTTGTACTGAATATTTTTTATGCAATTACAATTATTACCTTTCTCTATAGTTAATTTATAGGGTTATATATATTTTTTTGTTTTTGTTTTTGTAGAGGAGATAACTTTGAGTGCGATGTTGGGTAATGTTGAGATGGATAGGCCTATACCTGCAAAGACTTTACGTTTGGAATTTTGATTCCACAGAGACTTGTAATTTTAGATTCGGAAACGTCTAATTGACCTATTTATTACGAAGGTCTTAATGAAGTACAAAAAATCAAATGTATCTTCATTGTTATTGATCTAGATTTGAAATTAGGCAAGGAGACTCTCTCTCTCTCTCTCTCTCTCTCTCTCTCTCTCTCTCTCTCTCTCTCTGTGTGTGTGTGTGTGTGTGTGTGTGTGTGTGTGTGTGTGTGCGCGCGCGCGTGTTTGTATTTACAAATTTCAGAGCAGTGATAATATTTCATTATATCGTAAAAATGTTATTTATATACAGAGCAGCGTTTAGCTGAACTTATTACATAATATATCTAGCAAAATGGATTTTCAAATCGCTGTTGATTTATTCATCAGGTGGGATTAATGCAAACCGATATTTCTGGTCAGTTTTAAAATTTTCCATTGATCTAATACTATTGAAAAACAAAATCGTTTTCTTATAGATAACTAATTGAGTTCTACGGATTTTATGCATTTGAATTTATCTGTTTGCCTCTTCAGGGATAAAAAGGAATTGAGATATTATGGTACGAATCCAGGATTTTTAAAATTTTAATTTTAGAAAACTTTCAAACTTCATTCTATATTTTGGTCTGAGTTTACAATTCTTGATCTGTTATTGGGTACTAATTAAGATAGGCAATAAGCAAGGTGTGTGTGTGAACACACACATATATATATATATATATATATATATATATATATATATATATATATATATATATATATATATATATATATATACACATCGACCCCACATAGAAGTAGGAAAAGATGTAGACAAGGTATATATATATATATATATATATATATATATATATATATATATATATATATATATATATATATATATATATACACATGCATGCATACATATATACACATATATACATATGTATAAATACATACACACATGAATACATAAAAAAAAATTGGTAAGTTGGGAAAACGTCAGTAAATGTATCGGGTAGTTCAAAACCATAAATACCTTTGGTCCGCTGGTATCATCTCTGCTATTATTCGCAACCGAATAAACACCATCCGCGTATTATTCATCGCCTCTGGTATATCTGATTTTCAAATTTATGATGGGCCTCCTTTTTCTTGATCGAAAAGAAGGGATCCTTCCTCGACACGGAGGAGGAGGAGGAGGCTAAATTGTCAAACTCCATTGGACCACCAGACCGAGACAGAAGCCAAGAGGGGACCCAAGCCTCAAGATTTATGACTTCAATTTACTTACCAGATTCCAATTCCAACATTCCAAATTCCAGTCCCTCCCTTCCCCAGATGGCCTCCCAATGGTTTCGCCCCTTACCTCCTCTTACCATCTATTAATCTCTCTCTCTCTCTCTCTCTCTCTCTCTCTCTCTCTCTCTCTCTCTCTCTCTCTCTCTCTCTCTCTCTCTCATAGTTTTAAACTGTTTCTCTTTTATCTTCACTCTAATTTGCATATACCATAATGAAAAAAATATTTCAATCTTTTAATGATTAATTTGGATTTTTAGATTTTCCATTAAACTTGTCACTTATTTGTCAGCAATAAATTTCCACCGATTTCATTTTATTGGCCATTGCCTTCACCTCTTATTTTCCACATCAATGTACCAACATCGTTATTCCATGGAGTATTTTCAATATTGAAGCCTCCAGTCTGTGACGTTCCTCGCCGCTTTTCCACGTTTTATATTGTTGGTCTATTCTTATCCTCTTCAGTATTGCTGCAATCAGCGAGAGAGAATATTTCACGGAAGGTTATTTTTTTATCGTTTGCAGAGGCACTGACGTGTCTCAGCGTTGAAAATTTTTCGTTTCCATTTTCATTTTCATGGTTTCCAAAGATATTTACTTGATCTTGTATTCATGGTGATGTCGTTCTCGTTTTCTTTCTCAGTCGTCATTGTATAAGTATACATACAGTAGGAAAGAAAGGGGGGAAAATCCCTCTCATCATACGTGAACCAATTGATTTTTGCCATCTATTCATTAGATCCATATACTGCAGCCATACTTTTGTCCCTCTACTCCACGTCCATAATTCAAAGAAGTAACTAATCCCTCGAGTTTATTATCACACTTCTCCCCTTCTTCACTCCTTCATTACCATTGGCTGACAATATGGCACCACAAATTTCAGCTGCATGTAAACAAGTTCCCTCGAAATCCCTACAAACCCCATTTCCTTTTAACCCCTTACCTCCTCCCCTGTCCACCCCTTTTCCTTAGTCTTTCTGTTAACCCCTCGAGGTTTTTGGGATTAAGTGGCACCTTTATTGCTACTAGTTTGGCTTCCCATTGAGTTATAACTAAACGGGGGATGGAGCGCCGGGTAGAGGCGGTTCTATTTTATTGCGTGTATCCATTCTTACGATGATGAAGCGGATTTAGGCTTTTGGGAGGGCAAGACCCCACTCCTCTTTGAAGGAAAAAATTGTCGTACCATTTTCCTTAAAAGTAATCTCCGAAATTGAAGTAGTCATTTAGGTCGAAGGGTTATTATTATTATTATTATTATTATTATTATTATTATTATTATTATTATTATTATTATTATTATTATACAGCATAGTTAAAAGGGATATACACTGATTTTACATTTATAAGATGTGCAGCAGAATATTTGTGAGGTGCCTTAACCATGAATACACAAGCATTCCTGCACATTTATGAAAGCTTCAGGAGACGTCAAAAATTCCGTTATAGATTTTTCAGTATGATTTTTTTTCTGCTTGTCTGTAGGGAAAACGAACGAATCAGGCTACCTCACTATCGCGCCATAAAGAAAATGTGTAAGGGTCTGAATATAATCATTTGCATTTATCTTCGTTTCTTTTCAATTACATGGGACAGATATTGTCACTTACGTTGTAATGGCGTAGTTTAATTCAATTTCCATTAGGTTTACTTCTTTCACGAAGCCCAGATGCCGTAATGATAAGAACTTTATTTGGGGATATATTTGATCACTTATCTTGGTGTCCCTCACTCCCTCATCGGTAACGGAAATAACCTTACGCATATTATTATGGAAGAATTAAATTTATTTGAATGTCTCCTTGGATTTATTGAGCCTGAAGGAAAACTCCGCCGTAGATAAGGCATCTGATGGAAAACGAAAATTATACGCAAACTTACTGTTCAGAAATGTATACTCCAGCTGATCAATACGTCAATGCTGTTTCTACATTGATGTACATTGATATTGCTCTTAATTCACCATAAATGGCTTTTTCTTGATAAGTTTTCTAATAAATGCAGTTTATCTCTGCTATCCCTAATCAGTACTCTATCGTCTACAAACGTCTCTCATGCTACACTTCATTCATGACTAGTTTTTATATTTCACAGCTTTATACTTAAATATATAATAATAATATAATATTAATAATAATAATACTAATAAAAATAACAATAATAATAATAATAATAATAATAATAATAATAATAATAATGATAATAATAACAATAAAATGACACTTATCTGCATTGTATTTTCTTTTAAGACTAATATTTTAGCGCAAAATATTGAAACAAAAAGAAATTACTTACAAGCACACTCAGTAGATTATAAAACGAGAGAGAGAGAGAGAGAGAGAGAGAGAGAGAGAGAGAGAGAGAGAGAGAGAGAGAGAGAGAGAGAGAGAGAGAGAGAGAGAGAGAGAATATTAAAGTCATAATTGTGTGTGACCTAAAATTAGTCACTCTTCCTTTTTTTTTTTATTATTACAGGTGCTTCTCTTTCATCATAGAATCTTTTGTTTTCAACAAATTATCCATACAGCATCAACACCTTTTACATTGCCCCTTTGATAGCATGATAATTTTCCACGTCCATATATGCTGCATGCAGCTTTTTCTTTTAATTTTAAACTTTCCACATAACTGGTTTTCTGTAAACTCATGATCCGCACACCCATTTCCTTGTCTAAAATTATAATGTCCTTCTCCATTGGTCATGCTATTGGCACTTGGGCAATAAAATTTGTCATATACATTCCTTGGCATATGGACTTATACATTAATAATTCTTACAGCTCGCTCTGTCATCTTTACCGCTATGCTATAGAACAATTAATCTTCTCACCCATTCCTCCTGACATAACTTATAAACCCGGGTCAGCTATTCGCACTATTTATCATTGTAATGCTGGATCTCAGCATTCCCTTGAACTTGTGATATATTTCCATTCTTTAACATCGTAGTTGTTTCCATTACCCTCAACAACCATTTCCATGAAAATTTTCCCCCTGACACAACCCTTTGGGTTCTTGCACGATTCATTTCTGCTACTCTATCCTCGTCATTCATAGATCCCCATAATCCTCTCTCCGTCGATCTAGCTCTGCATTCTTATTTATAAGTTTTTTTTTATATAAACAGATATTATAAAGGTTTAGTTTTCAGATAAAGAAACAGGGTGACCAAGACCAGACATTATTAAGAAGTGCCTTACATTTATTTTGCGTCATACCAAAGAAGCAATAATACCAAAACTTACAGAACCCCGTAGGTCTTGGTCCTGAAATGAAATGTAGTAATATGTAATCAGGCGAACTAAATAGAAACGTAAAGGCAAATAGAAATTCTTTCATGTTAATTTTTATTTTAATCATATTTGCTTTTACTTGTTTTTATCCATGGTACGTTAATGTTCATTAACAAAAATTAGCAGGCACATATGATGAAAATTTTAATAGTGATGGTAAGAGTAAGGGTGACAAGAAGTAAAGTGATAGTAAGAGTAAGGGTGACTAGAAGTAAAGCAAGTTTGTATTGTACCTAGTACATTATGTATATACTTACGAAGCTGGTCTAGTGTAAAGTAAATAATTTATTTATGTATTTCATATGTGTATTTAAGAGGCGAATAGCCAGCTCATAAGGTGAGTTCCTCTCATGTAGGTATAATTATTGTATGTAAATTATGTAAGACTTTCGTCGTTCATTTCGTTGTATTCTTCATTCAAGTCAGTATATGTAAATTTACATTATTTTTAAGAACTAACTTTTTATTTCATGTATTTGATACGAAGTCTTACGTAAACTGTTTAAGAGTGCTATATGACCCTACGAGACATGAACGAGGGCTTATGTAATTTCTTTATGTTTTCATGAGGTATTGCCTCATGTTTGTGAGGAAATACTCAATTCTTATATTTGCCTCGTGTTTTGGAAGGTTCTCAAAAACCCCAGCGTTAGTCCTTATATTTTTTATTTATTGTTTGAGGACGAAGGTGGGCGGAGCTAGCTGAGAGAGAGTTGTCTCGCTGATGCGTTGCTAGGCGCCTGGTAGGTAATAGTTGGTAACTCTGGGGTCGCTGAGCCAGCCCCCAAGCTTCTAGACTCCTAACCTAGAATAATCTAGAAGTCCCTAAGCCAATATATATGTGCTCCTAGGGATGCGTAGGGCAGAAGAGAAACAGTCTGCCCTGTGAAAGAGCCAAAGTTCATCCTCTCTCTCTCAAGTGCCTCGAGAGTGTCCTCTCTAAAGTGTATAAGTTTATTAATACAACATATATCATGTGTAGTGTGTTGAAACGTTACGGAAGACTTTATAGGTGATTTCAATTTATTGTATCATTATGCATGCTGGTGTTATATAATTTTTTTTTATCTGACCCTGTGCAGGTAAGAAAAGTGAAGTATATTTGTATCGCTATCTGGTTACTTTATGTGAGTTAAATTTTGTAAGTTTATCAGTTACTTTATGTAATTTCTTTAATATTTTAATCCTTAAAGTGTTAAAGGGTAACTATTTTCATTAGTTATCAAGACTAAATGATTTTGTAGAATTTAATTTCCAGTGAAACAATTGATTATATAAGTTTCAGAGTGTAATTATTTCTTTTGTCCTAGTCTAAGTTTTTAATATTTCGAGTGATATATTTTTTTATGTAAATTCTTTCAAAGTGTTGTAATTTTTATAGAATATATTTATTTTTGTTAAGAGTGTATGATTTAGATCACCAGTGTTTGTTGCAGTACTCTCTCATATCCTTGTTAAAGAATCGAAGTAAGAGGTTGTTTTGAATAGTTCTCAATAATAATTACCCAGTTTTGTTTTGAGTGTACTTAAAAGACCTTTGGATATTCAGTGTTTTTAAGTATTGCCGTCGGGGAGTTATATAATTTTCTCAGAGTTCGGGTATTATTCAAATATAACAGATTTATGTAAAAACAAACAGATGAATTTGAACTCGAGAGGTTGTGTAGCTTGCCAGCTGTAATATATAAAATGTAATAATATGCATGCCAGAAACATGTATTTTTATGTTTTATGGTATTTAAAAAAAACTGCAGTGTTCGTAAATGCAGATTAAAGTAAACATTACATTTGAAGGAACGTGTATAGGTGGTGAAACAGGATAAGGAGTAACACATACCGCTGCGTAAAAGTCAACAATAAAACATTCACTAGTGATACAAGGTGACTTTTTTTTTTTATTATTTCCCTTAAGGGATATATAGGTTCAAGCTGAATAAAATTACGATGAAAGGGATAAATGTAGGAGGAGTAGTAAGAATAGGGTCTAGAACACAGCAATTAATGTTTGAAGTGAATACTCATTTACAATTTTAACCGAGAACTGAAGGTAAAAGACCTACTTAAAAGATAATCATCGTGATGTTGAAAGGCTGTAACTACCGCTTGTTAAAAAATTTTCTTTCTCGATGATTTGCTGCACCATGCAGTTTCATAATCCGGAAAATATTTCTTGATTTAGCAAAAAAATTTCTTTGTATAGCAGATATCTGTCAAGTCCTGCCGTCTTTTTAGCGAATTTCCTTTGGCTGGGAGGGCGTTCCCCCTTCCAACTTAATATCCACAATCCCCAACTCATAAAAGAAAGTAAAAGCCCCCGATCGCATGACGCTCGCTTCCATCTATAATGCAAAAAGAGGGTGACTGGTTGTGCTGGGGGGAAAGGTGGGGGGGGGGGGGCACAAGTCATTCCAGCGGCGAGAGAGGGTCGCTGCCGATGAAGAATCAGAATTACCTTTTACGCGGGGCATTAGATTCCCTCCAGAACCTATTTGGCCGATTCGATTCGCTTCCCAGACACTTATGGTTCCAATATATAACCATACTATTTTTTATTATTATTTGTCCATAACTAGCTGCTCTTTTACTATCAACTCAACCCTGTAACTGTGTAAAAAACTATTTTATTTACGTAACTTCGAGATAACTATAGCCTGAAATCCAAAGTGTTTGGGTATTCTCAGCTGATGAATTTTTCGACAGATGTCAGTCACTTCAAGCTAAGTAATGTTTTTTCTTCAAAATTTTTCTATGACACGGTTTCCTATTACGTTGAGTTTTAGTTTGTTATTTCTTAAAGAATTAATGTAAAATTGCTGAATTGAAATTATAGAAACCTACTGCTAGCATGTTGGCTGTCCTATAAAAGATTGAATTAAGGAAACAGCTAAAGATGCTAGATTGATTTGTATACAGGGAATGGGGCATTAAAGAGTCCACCGTTATTAGGTTATTTTAATGAGTGTATATCTTGTCTGCCTTTAAATCAAATCACATTTTTACATTTAACATGCCACTGATCACGGGATTAATGGACTCCCTCTCATTAGAATAATTAGAATTTTGTTAATCCAGAACAATTGGAAATAACCCCCACCCCCTCAAACTCCCTCTCAGTTGAGAGAATCGATCCGTTGGGCGGGCTCTGTCGTAGCGTCAGTATGGGCGGCTAATATGAACACGACTCCAGGGTAATTTTGGGTCAGCTGCGACTCCCCCTAAGGCTATGTTAGGCCATTATTTTATCGACGAATTATGGAAATCATATTACTTGAACAAAACCATGGGGAGGGTGATGGGTGTGGGGCTTCCAAGGGTGGGTGGGAGGGATGGAAAAACGAAAGAGAGCTAAAGAGTGCGGGATGGGATTTTGTGGGATGGGCAAAGTGATGTGGGAAATCGTGCGACGAGATTGAGGGATTAAACACTAGATGTGTTGAGGGAATTATGCGCTTTATTCGTTCATTCATTCGTTTGTTCGTTTGCTTTTTGTTTTATTAAACGAGAAGCTGGAACATCAGTTCTTTACAAATGTTCACACACCCTTTCTTGAATATTCCATTATCAGTTGCTACGGGAAAACCTCTGGATGTCCGGAATTGCAATTTGATAGGTGACAAAAATTAATTCCGAGATATAGCAATGAAAAACCTTATCTGTGCTCATGTGTTTGAAATATTCAATTTACTAACATTTGAATCCACCTGGAAAAAAATCATTTGATTACTTCATATACATACATGTACCACTATTTACTAGAAATGTACAAATACGTGACGTTACAATATTTATATGATGTGCGTCCATGCACGTCCACTCCCTTTGTATAATAAAACTTGGAACTGTGATCGTGTTACCGAGTAAATCTTTAAATCACATTTAAACAGATATGAGAATTCGTTCAAAATCTACTTCAAATAGTGTTTATGAAGGTAAGAAAATGAAAGTGGTGGAAAGTGATCATTGTCTCATGATTAATATGCATAAGCTCGGGATGTCTGGGGCCGCGAAAATTCCTTATTCCTTTGGGTTAAATCATGAAAACACGCTGAAGTAATTGACCGAAAGCAGTACTTTATTGTAAGCTGGGATGAAGAAAAGGGCGCGAGTGAGGGGAAATGAAATGGAATCCAGCGCGGAGATGAAAATTATGGGAGATAAGAAAGAAATAGAAAAAAAAGAGTCTTATCATAGAAAGAGAGATGCAACGTAGATTAGGAGGTTCGGTGAGGGTTCTGACTCTCCCTCAGGTAAACAACATGATTGGAGAAGGGAAACATTTGAATAAAGGTGGAAAAAAGACGAATTTTATAAAGGAGGAATTGTCCCCTGTGTTGACAACCGGAAGTGCTCGAGAGAAAAAAAGATAAGTAACAACTCTCGAAGAATAACAAACACGATGGGGATGAAAAAAGAGAAAGAAAAGATAAAGATTGTTGTGTCAATTGATGAAATTACTCGTAAATAAAGAAAAATGTGGTATGTGTTGGCAAAATACGACAGGGAAAGCTCAAGGGAATTCATGTATAAGGGAAGCGTTATATTGCACAGCCGTTGGAATATAAGAGATGAAGAAGGAGAAAGGGGAAAGGGAAATATACACATTTATACAAAGAATAAAAAATAGGAAGGTAGGGGGACATCGAGGAGATGGGAGATAGACGGGGCGAGGGGAAGGGAAAAGAAAAAGGAGGGAAGGGTGGCCGATGCTATAAGAGTAAGACATGGCCCTTACATTCATAAAATATTATAGCGGGGGGGGGGGGGGGGGGAGGATGCTGATGATATTTTAGGACCCATGACGCATTTGCGCAATGCTGCTTTCAGTCTCCCAGAATTCATACAGCCCTCATAGATGTCTGGTGGTTGGAAAAGGTGGTATATATATATATATATATATATATATATATATATATATATATATATATATATATATATATATATATACACACATATATATATATATATATATATATATATATATATATATATTATATATTATATTACATATATACATATACTATCTATCTATCTATATATGTATATATACTGTATATTATACATACATATACTATCTATCTATATATCTAATATATGTGTATATATATACATACATACATACATACATCTTAACGTGGTGAAAGGGTTTTTGTATTGCCATGATAACCAAAGCTGTACTAGTCAAGGCTACCCATATTAGGTTGGTTTAGTGTGAGCGATCAGACTAAAGTCTACCACCATCACCAATCCGCAATGGCCAGCGTGGTGAGGAAATGGCAAAACCCCAAACATGAATAAAGACATAGGACAAGAAACGGCTGCATGTGATGTTGTTGTTGTTGTTGTTTTGTGTGTATATATACTCCTATATAAGTCATTTCCTCATCCACAATTCAACTGCTGCAACATAGATAAAGAAGTTTCTTTAACATCAGCTCCTTCAGACGCCTCATCATGATGTTCATTAGCAGCTTGTCAAATCCCACATTGAAGTTGCGCGATCAACCTCTGTACATTGTGCATTTTTTTTTTTCTTTTTTTTAATGCCTGTCCCTTCCAATACATCTAATATCCTTCTCATTCAGCATTTTCTAGGTCTCATACCCTGAATTCTTCCTAGCTATTCCTAATTATACATTTTCACCTACATTACGTATCCTCCATTCATTGGACGTTACTGAATCATCTTGAAGAGCTTTTATCCTCCCTTTCAATTTTGTTTATTTTTCCGCCTTTACAAATCTGCACATTTCGCAACAGTAAATTTTTATGTCATATATAATGTGTAAAAAAAGTCATCTACACTTGCTGATTATATGTGTTCATCATCCGCACTTAACTTCCATAAAGCAGAGTAAAGTTATTAATTCCTTCTTGCATTGCAATCTTGGAATGCTACTCATCTTTTTTAACCATTCTGTAACTTTCCTGCTCTCTTGTCTTGCAATTGTTAATTATAATTACTCCCAAGCCCCTTTGCTCATCAAATGCATCCATTCTTATTATATTTTTTATTTTACATTCATTGCCCATCTTCCTGGTCTCTAATTGCTCTAATATCCTTACTGTTGCTCGGATAAACCCATTCTCTGATTTCTTGCTACGCTTCATGTATAAAAATAATGTAGTTTATGGGTATGTTGTTCCTGGAGTTAATGAAAATTTGAGAGTCTTTTGAAAATGTGTTCAGAAAAAGGGTTGGTTGGTGAAAACTGTAAATGATTAGATAACCATAATGTGTGGACACCTTACATACTATGGTCATCTATTCCTGTGGAATAGACGGGATGGGTAAATGTTCCTTTCAATGAAGGTAAAGGTAAGAAATTGCCTTGTACACTAAGGTAGATATATGGTAAGATTTTGTTTTGAAAACTGGGATTCTCATACAAAATTGGCAGAGAGGAAATGTACAGAGTGCTTACGATTTATGTTGTCGAACATGAATTGTTGAGAGGTATTCAAAACCTTTTATGATAATTCATAGTATGAAGTAAAATGTGCTGAGCGAAGTTATACAGTTGCGAAAGAGCAGTATTGAGACAGTTTGTATATTGATGTGAAATGTCAGAGAAAGGACATTATATGTTGGTTCAAACTGTATAGATCAGAAAATTAGTCACGCATGGATAAGGTATGGAATGACTTTTGTCGACAGATAATCAGCAATGACCGGGGAAAGTTTTAGCTTACTTTAGCCATCAACAAAGTGTCATCTGTAGAAATCAGTCCGCAACATTCCATATAGTAGCTTGCAACTACATATTCTGCATTTTCAACACTTTTATTACTAATCCGATTAAAAAGACATTACCTAATATTAGCTTTCAATATATTTTAACGAAAACTTCACTTTCATTACACACGCACACATACATATAGTCATACATACTTGCAGTGTATAATTATTGTCTGGTCTCCTGTTGCAACAAAACTGGATATCAATCCCAGTAATGTAGAAACAGTTTAAGCGTGTTTTGTGAAAATCAATCGTTCAATGCATTATGTGCCCAATAGTTAGTCAGTTGCGGTGAACAAGTCAAGGTGAAAAGGATTTAAAGCTAGCAAACTTATTCCAAGGAACTTGCAGAGTTAATTGTTAATTGTTCACTATGGTTGGTTGCAATCGGGGTAAGATAATTCTTGGCACTAACATCTCAGGGAACAAAGCGTATTTTATATATATATATATATATATATGTGTGTGTGTGTGTGTATATATATATATATATATATGTGTGTGTGTGTGTATATATATATATATATATATATATGTGTGGGTGTGCATATATATGTAAGTATATACTATAATATACATACATCAAAATAGAGGTGGCAGTAGTAAGTAAAATATTACATGAAAGGTGTGTCTGCCAAAGTCATACTTTATCTACTGAATCATTGATTAATCCCATGAGTAATAAAACTTCAAGTCGAACTGAAATTTCTTCTGTTCTAGATATTAGGAAGAAAATTTAGTCTGGGGACCAAAGGACTAGCACAAGCTACTTATACCACAACTATTGTGTCTGTTATTGACTTAGTTTTGCCATTATATTTTAGTTTAATAAAAGGAAGTTAAATAAAAGGAAATCAGGAGAGAGAGAGAGAGAGAGAGAGAGAGAGAGAGAGAGAGAGAGAGAGAGAGAGATTCGTCTAATGTGTGCGTACACCTCTAATTAGTGATATTATGAAGGGAATCAAAAAGAGTATAGGAACTAGCATCTATATCATGATTGAGGACCAGATTGCTCCGAGATTTCCTGGGACTTTTCTGAAAAAGGAGAATAGATTTGCAAAACACACACTACGCGCGCTTCGATACCATACAGGAGGCAGAGCGAGCGCATACGGAAGCCTCATCAACAACAATGGAGGCATTTCAAAGTTAAATGAATTGGAATAACGGGTTCGAGCAAAAAGATGAAAAAGAAACCTCCACTGTTAGTTTATGCTGTTTC
The DNA here is from genome assembly GCF_036898095.1 of Palaemon carinicauda. Classification (NCBI taxonomy): domain Eukaryota; kingdom Metazoa; phylum Arthropoda; class Malacostraca; order Decapoda; family Palaemonidae; genus Palaemon; species Palaemon carinicauda. Next base: position 91,463,351 of record NC_090728.1, read on the forward strand.
GTATGTTGGTGGCTTTCCTTCTGTTTCTCTTGGATTTTTATTCTCATTTTAATTCTCTGAGATGATACTAAAGTATCGAAAACCGCGAAAACCGTTGGTTTAAAAATATGAAACCTTGCATCGAAAAGGAAATATCTGGTTGTCTGCGTAATAATCCAGTCACATTAATTATATTAATCAATAATCAGACGTCAAAGTAAGCGAAATTTTACTTCCGTAAATATCTTTTTTAGATCGCACATGGATGTGGTAGGAAACGGAAATATTGCCACGTTATATATCCTTGGAAGATTAGAAATGTTTTTCATGTGGAAAATATTTTGATAGGGAAACTATAAATGGTTTACTCTTTGCGACGTAAACTGAGAAATTTTATTTGGTTAATTGAATTAGTTTGAAATCTTCCTAAGTTTCGACAGGAAAGATAACGAACGTAAAAGATTTTAAAGTAAAAAAATCATTTTCTTTTTTATTTTTCCATTCTCTCTCTCTCTCTCTCTCTCTCTCTCTCTCTCTCTCTCTCTCTCTCTCTCTCTCTCTCTCTCTGTATTGAAATTCTCGTTGAGAACCAACTACACTGTTGATGGCACCAACTGGGGATTTATTTATCATCACAGCGGGATGGCGTTAACATTGCAGAACGTTTTAGTTTATTTTTTTTTTCTTTTTAGCCGTCTTTTTTTCACGCCAGTGCAAACGGATCTAGCTTTCTTTCTTTATTTCTTCCATTTTTATCAATAAGAGCCCATTCATCAAATGATAATGAACGGTTCTTAATGTTGATTATTTTATTCTTCTGGACAAGTTTTTTCTTACGGAACTGATTGTTGATAGCATGGAAAACCAACCTTTAAGGAATAGTTTGTTAAAATGGAGAACTGGTTGCTCGTTTGTGCCAGAAGAGTAACATCTTCAGTGCTATGGTTAAATAAAAAAAGAAGCGTAGACTTGGTATTGGTGGTATACTTAAACCTGGACGTCATAATTCACCATAGTTTATGTATTAACTATTTTTTTTTTTTTTATTGTGTAGAATATTCTAATGGAACAAATTTGGTTTCCCGATAAGTTTTATATGCTTGCTGCTTCCCCGAGTAGTTAGTTTAAAGGAAATGACCAGTAGTTTTGACTCGTATTGTTGGGAAATAATGTGAAGTCAAGTTTTTTAATGATTTATGCTTTTTTATTTCAAAAGTAGATAAGTCAATAATTTAGCACCTGCATGACTTTAGACCTTACAATAAATAGATTTATGTCAATTCATGAACTTTTGCTTGCATATCTAAACACTTCTTCAATTCAATATATTTCCAATTTCTTTTTATGTCTTATATATCCATAGATGTGTGCAAACACGCTTCTGCCACATAATGTGCATTTTGATTGTAAATAACTTTATCCTTTTATTTCTGCCATGTCTTGTCTCATGGTATCCAGTGATTTTCTAATAATTTAGAAAATAGTAAATAAATAACATATATTATATGTAAGAGTAAGGGAAAAATAGTAGCTATGCGTGTTTGTATGTGGGATCAAAGCCAGGTTTACAACGATACGTCCAACATCACAATCAAACAGACAGAAACCTCTCCATTATTCCCATCGTTACTCAAATATTCCCTTTTCCATGCGATTATCTTATTCCATTTGGTGCCGCCTTCAGATCCATGTAAATAATCCACCTCCTCTTCTGTGTGTGGGGTATTATCCCCTGTCAAAGGAGAATTGCTCATATATTTGTTATATTTTGGATTGGACGCCTCTTTTATGTTTGAATCCTGCTAGGTGGAATGTTGATGGTGCGCCGCTGGTTGATGGCGAAATTTCTCTTTCCCTTCATCTCTCTCGATTTATTACTTTCGCTTTTCACGTTGCTTTGGTTGTTTTTTCTGAATTTTGTTTTACCTTCATTCAATTTATGCTGTTTGAAAAGGCTACTTAGCTGATAAGTGGAATATCTGTTTTTTTTTACAGATATTCTCTCTCTCTCTCTCTCTCTCTCTCTCTCTCTCTCTCTCTCTCTCTCTCTCTCTCTCTCTCTCTCTCTCTCTCCACTTTCACGTCTGGAAATATTCCGGATGAGAAGAAAAATTAAAATAATTCATACAAAAAAAAAAAAAATAGCTTTATAACCATAGAGACATCGTGCCACTCTAAGGAATGCACCTATTATGGAGTAACATCACCATTTACCGTCACCGCCTTTGTCTTCCCTTTTAAGGCAGAAACCGCCATAGATCAACTGTGCGGTACCCTTAAGAAGCAACTTCGTGTTCAGCTGTGAATTATGACCCTTGCTTTTGTCAAAGGACTGTCGTGCAGTGGTAATACAGTTCCATTTTTGGAGGTCCCCCTTTCCGACATCCATGGCTTCTTATTCTTCCCCTCCCCCCAAACCCTCCCATTCACCGTCTGTGGTTTCCTTTGAAGATGTTGGTTTTATAGGCATTGAAGGACACTGGACCAAGGAGAATTGCGGCCCCTCTTCTATTTTGCGTAACTGGCAGTAGGACTCTAAAAGGTATATCCATGCCCCAAGGGTTTTGGGAAGTCCTCTTATCTTCTTCTCCAAAAATAGAGGATTAATGAAAAATATACTGGTTGAGATTGTAATATTGAATCAGGGAGAGAAAAATTAAGGAAAGACTTAAGCAGTTCGTGTCATTTTATAAGGATTTTGGGCACGTTTAATGTTTATCAATATCCAGCCGTTTTTTTAGATAAGCGTCAATCACCGACACCTTTTATATTCTTTATATCATTGTGTATAAGAGAATTAAAGAAGCATTGTTACTCATATATATATATATATATATATATATATATATATATATATATATATATATATATTTATATATATGTATATATATATATTTATTTTATATATATTTATACATATATATATACATATATATATATATATATATATATGTATATTTATACTTACTGTATATATATATATATATATATATATGTGTGTGTGCATCTGTGTATATATGTATGTGGAGCTGCCTATCCATATATATATATATATATATATATATGTGTGTGTGCACGCGTGCGCGTCTGTGTGTGTGCACGCGTGCGCGTCTGTGTGTGTGCACGCGTGCGCGTCTGTGTGTGTGCGCGCGTGTGCCTCTGTATGTGTGTTTGTATGTATGTATGTGAATCTGGCCATCCATACAAATAAATTATTTGTGTGCATAAACCATCCCGTATAGAATTTGAACCGGGGAAAAACGTTTTGTTTTTATGATTCTCACCATTTGCTATTCACAGTAAAATTCCTTGTTCTTACAGTTACAGTATTGCATTTGGTATTGTTTATTGTTAGGTGTTCCCATGCTCTCAATTCGTTTGCTCCCTCGAATGCCCAGGAGACTTGGTCATTGTGTGGGATTGAAGGTTCGCAGACGCTGCTTTCTCGTGTGCTCACGCATATTAGGTTACCGTTTTTTCCTCGCGTTGTTGCTCCATTGTTATGGGATGTTATTGCAAGCAGAAATTTACTGTAAATACAGGAAAGATTGAAACCCAGAAGAAAAACGTTATGAAAAATATCCTTTTGCTTTGCCAGAGTTTCGAGATCCTACATATAATCAAGATTTGGACGTTTACAAAGTTTTCTTATATTTCCAAAATGCCATTTTGGAAATTGGCTGGGTTTTAGGCGAGTTGCTGCTATTTTCGATTCCTGTCTTTACCCTCGTACTCCTATCCCCATGAGGTCATCCCCCTCCCCCTTCTCACTGCTTGTTTCCCCTTGTGTTATTGTAACCTTTGTCAAGATTAGGGACTTCAAGTTATGATCTTGTATCAGCTTATGAGAGAGAGAGAGAGAGAGAGAGGAGAGAGAGAGAGAGAGAGAGAGAGAGAGAGATGACGATGAAGGGGGGAGTTTGATCGACTAGTGGGGATAAAGCGGTTGGAATCTTCTTAGCGGAGGAAAACGTGGATTGCAATCTTTTAACGACTTCGACTTACAGGGGGAGATTTCGGGGGTGGGGGGGGGGACGTATTTGTCTTATGGGTTCTTTGTTCCTAGGGGACACGAAAGTGAGACCTACGGCTAATAAACTTTATATCTATGAGTTCCAGAGTCGCCATCGTAAGAACCGAGGTTATCATGTTCGGCGGAGTTATGAGCCTTCTTTGGCATCTGTGTGGCTAAGACCTACGGAACGATGTCATATCTTGTGAGAAGTGTTTTGGAAATGGCCGCTGAGGGACGTCAGATACATCCTTCGAGAAATTGTTATGGAGCTAATTCTCATGTCTAGGAAGCGCTTCGCTGTTTAGGGACCGTTGTCGACGAGCCACTTGCGGTTGTTGTTTACGGTAACTAAATGTTATGAATTTGGTCTCGTTTGCAAGTGTTTGATTATGAATATTTAGTGACGGAACGGAGAGGCGGTGAGTAGACTTTGGATGCGTGACTACATTTTGTCATTGATTTCTTCTAAAACTAGTGGTTGACAATATAGTATATGCATAGTATATATATATATATATATATATATATGTATATATATATATACAGTATATATATATATATATATACTGTATATATATGTATATATATATATATATATATGTATGCGATGTATATATATATATATATATATACATATACAAGAGTATATACAATTGTGTGTAAGAGCAGAAACGAAAGAATTATCGTGCATCAGTAAAGATATAAGGATAAATGGAAACCAGAAGGTGGAATAGATGTATTATGGCAGAATGAAAGTTTATTTAAACAAGCGTTTTGGTGCAAATGTAACAATAGTGAAACGAGAGGAGTGGAGAGTCTCAAATTAGCGAAAGATAGAAAGATAGCAGTATGTGTGCAAAGGATTGGCGAGATGCTTAATTTGTCTGTGGAATCCAAGGTATGAATGAATGAATGAATGAATGAAGGGAGTGTTGAGTAAACTCTCCTTTACAGAAACGGGATCTTTGAGTGAGAATAAAATGAAAAAGGTTTAAATAGTACTTAGAAGAACCGATAAGGTAAAAATACGAGAATGTAGAAGTAAAAAGATTCTTGTATGTGAAGGGGTGAATCAGAGATTTTTTTTAAGGTAGTTTGTTCATACATAATTCTTGAGTGCTTTGCTATAGGAGAAGAGAAAGGCACTGAAACTGTTAAACAGAGGGTGTACTGTAGGCAATAGTAAAGGAAAGACTTACTGGCGCAGTGTATGCACGGGGCTCAAGCCATTACTAATAAACCTTCACTGTATGTGTGTGAAGCCAATTATGTATATATATATATATATATATATGGGTGTGTGTGTTTGTTTGTTTGTGTATGAATTTAGTTGAAATATTTTCACGTTAAGTCCAGTAACTTAGGCAAGTGCTGTTTATCGAGGAAGGTCGTTTTGCTTAGTTAATAAATGCATGGAGCTGAAACAGAAATCAATTCGTGAGACTAAAATGATTTTTTTTTTTTTTTGTCTAATCTTTATTTATTCTTTTACAGTAAACAATTGTCTTTTGTAATTTTCAATGCATTTTCATCTATTTCGTTGGTGGATATCTGAAGAAGGCCGTAGTTATTTTATCATAGTTTAGAATAAAAAGACGATCACCGTCATCAACATAATGATAATGATGAGGAGACTAAGGAGGAGAGAGAATGAAAATTACTTCTACAAGTTCTATTAGTTTTAAAACTAAAAATCTTGATAAAAGCGCAGACTTTTTTTTCCACCATCGATTGCTAGAATCTCTTGAATCCCAAGAGTTTTAAAACCAGAAAAGCCAGAAAAAAAAACTTTTGAATATATTTTCCCTCGAGTGAGGATGAAAAATTTACGGCAAATCACTTCAGACTGAATGGAATTTAACTGACGAGGGGGAAAGATCTCGTGAATAGAAATTGTACAAGAGAGAAGGATTCAAGTCTTTTTCAATTTCATATTTGGGTTTTACCTTTGGGTCATATACGCCACGATGAAGGAAATCTGGAGGATGGGGAGGCAGGATAAGATGGAAAGTAAAGAGAGATATTCGTAAGAAAGAGACAAGAATGCACACTTACAAATAGACAGGGTAATCTTCCAGCAAACAGAATTGTCCTCATCTTGAGGAGAATTCTTCTCTTCTTCAAACTCTGAAATCAAGTGTCAATTCTTTTGGGGCTAGACCATCTTTTGCCCACTAACTTGAAAATAAGACTTTTTGTAATATTTAAATTGATGTGGTATGCATTTGCTGCCTTTGTCACAGATTTATTGGATTACCATATTTTGACTGGGTTGAAGACAGATTGAACTTTTTCTATTGTACAGTAATACATTAGAATTGAATGCATTGAATACATTAGAAATTGAATGCGGGCGTTGATAAGATTAAACTCAAACCAATATAATTAATTTGCTACTACCTCATTTACTTTTATCGCTGAGCTACTTTCCTTGCTGGAGCCCTTGGGCTTGTAGCATTCGGATTTAACGCCCAGAGTTGTAGGTTGACTAGCAATAATAATACTAATGATAATAAAAGATATATTGAATTTATACATATATTACATGGTTTAGCAGCAGAAGGATCTAAAGTAATTAAAGAGTTTGAGGCGCTACGAGAGGATCTCGACTCTGTAAGGCGCAGTGAACATTCTGAAAGGATCACTGTCACTATGAACACTAGACGAAAGAAAGTACATAGATTTAGCTTAGATATATTAAAGAGTTTACCCTGGCAAATTTAAATCGAGCTTAGACCAAAGTTAAAAGGATATTAGATGTAAGAGACGTCGGTTACTGATGAATGGTAGATTCAACCCCACAAAGTAGCTGATTATTAAACTAAGGTTCAAAATAGAATGAATCCATTCACAGAAGAGATTTAACTCCTACATGGGATATGATAGAAATATTGCACATGATTGTCAAAACTCAACAGATGATAAATTTTGGACACGAACGATTCATTGAGTTTAGACTGAGGATGTACTTAAAGGAAACAAGGTATAATGAATCTGGATGAATAGGATTGAAAACAAAGAGGGATATCTTGTCCTCACTAAAGATAGAAGGTATTGTACTTTCAAAGTGCATTAAGTACTTTACATGAAGCAGAATAAATTCAGACACGAGACAACTCCTATTTTATCATATTTATCGATTAACAAAGTGACGGAAAAATAGAAAGAGGATTATCTTGATTCTAGCTAATCTCATTTGCGGATTACATTTAAAAATTATTACCTTTAATATGATCAGAATATCAAAGAACTGGACTCAATTGGATAGAGTAAAACAGTCGGTCGCAGAATAAATAAAAAAAAAAGTTTACCCAAACAAAAGTAAAGGAATGTATATATATACAATGAAGTAGAAGAGAGAAAAAAAAATAGAGAACCCCATCTGCTATGGATGTTATCAGAAACGGCAGCTCTTTGAGCTGGAAGATCAAAACTAGAGATAAATTCGATTATATCTCGTGTCATGTTAACAATTACCTCTGTCTTCCCTTTAATGGCTTACCTGAATATCATGTTACAAATCAGGCTACGGCTTATTTTATGGCTTTTCAATTTTCTTTCGTTGTTTTTTCCTTTTATGAGAAAACCGCAGGACTTTTAATAAACCTAATTGGATAATCTTCCTACGAATCTCGCCTCTTTTATTACTCCGAAAGGTTTAACGTTCATGTCACTATTTCTCTTTAATCGTTGTATTATCATTTGATATCGCAACAGTTCATCGAGAAGTGACAAGGGGTTACATAATGGAGTCCATTCAGAGATTAATCGGAATGTAGAGCTTTAGTGTAGCTGTCTGGTTGACGAACTAATATATAATGTCCCGGATATTTGATCTGGGACGATGCTGGCTTGTGGAGCAGCTGCCGCCTTCGCCGTCAAAGATTGTCGGCATTGGGTATTATCAAGTGGTACAAAAGGCATCGTCGCCGCTTTGTGTAACAGAGTTGTTTCTTTATTCTTAAAAAAGTTGTAAGGATAAAAGGGAGGGAGGTAAATGAGAATATACAAACTGCAATTATGATGTTAACATTATAACGTTAATGCAACAAACTTGATGGTTTTACGTACTGTTACGTTTTCCAGATAAAAAAAATATATCAAGTAAATATATATATATATATATATATATATATATGTGTATATATATAGATACGTATATATGTGTATGTACTCATGTAAATATATATACTGTTTATATATATATATATATATATATATACGTGTGTGTGTGTTTGTGTGTGTCTGTATTTTTGTGGGAGTGAGTGTCCACACGCGAATCACGGTTTTACACTTTTTTTCTTTTTTTTTTTGCTTAAGATTTGTTCTTTTTTCTATGATATTATTACCTTCGCCAATGAGGTTGGGATGAGGTTATGTTTTTGTCCCTGTTTATCAGTTTGTGTCTGTCTGTGAACAACTTCGTAACCACAATTTTATTCGTATGGCGAAACTTTCAGGAATTCATTGTTTTTGTTGAGACGTGGAATTTATTCAATTTTCAAATTCATAGGTCAAAGGTCAATGTCGAGCAAAAGGTTGACCGGATTAGCACTAACCTTAACCGAAAGTTCGCAAAAGGTTGTCACACAGACTTCAAATACGCCTACGGTATAAATTGATTCTGGGAAAGGCAAGCTCATTTCGAGAAATAAGGTGGCGGGGTGGAGGTCTGCCCTCTCGGAGTGCTTTTCTAGTTATTATGTGCATTCACGTATTTGTATATAAGTGCTTCATTATTATTGAGGGCAATTTAGCGTCACACTTTTCTATTTAACCTGAAATTGTTTGTCATCGGGATTAACATCAACTGGAACATTACACACACGTTATTTGATCGTCGTTTGTGAGAGTGCCTCAGCCGAGATCGCAATTCCGTTTTTTAAGTACTAAGGATGAATAGCATAAGTTTTTTCACCAGTATCTCCTTTAGCGCCACTCGTTCTCACGTCTCCAGTAGTCTTCTCCGGCACACAGGCTGCTGATCAAAGGCACAAGAAGATTCTTGAGCCGTTTGGAGAGGAAAGCAGAGAGGGACTTCAAGCAGAGCCAAAGAGGCTTGTGTTGTCAGATCAACAACTCATCACATATCCTGGCACCTTGTCATGACTCTTATCTCCTTCCCATCCCTTACTAACCCACTACCCCACCTCCCATTCTTCTCATCTCTCTCAGTTTTATAAAATATTCATGTCATATCTCTCTCTCTCTCTCTCTCTCTCTCTCTCTCTCTCTCTCTCTCTACAGAAGAGATAACATGAAAGGTGTATTCTTATGGTCGTTAGTTTTTTATTTTCATTTTATTAGAAGTAATAATCTCTTCTTTCATTATTCAATAAAAATAGCCATGTAACGTTTTTGTGTACAGAATTCTTTTCAATTTATGAAACTGAGGTAGAAAGTAAGTTGATAAATGTAGAGGCACTAACTTGCAGCTATTACTTTGTGTTTTTTTTTTTCTGTAAAGGATACTTGACACCCTTATAACGTTATAAAGAAGTACCTGTCATTTCAGATATATCAAGGGAACATGTTCTTGCATAATCATTTGGCCCTTTGTGATTTATTATGATGGTGTTTGGTGTAGCGGGTATTTTAAACATATTTTTTTTTCTGTGTAAATACTTGATTTCAATGAAAGTTTTACTGTTAAGATCATGATCACATATATTCCTCAACATGAACACTTCCTTTTCAGATTCAGTCATGTGAAATAAGAATGTAGGTTGACAGTTAGTTTAAGAATCTTTTCTTTTACAGTAATCATCGAGAGTTTACCCTTGTTTATTTAGGTAGCCTAATTGAGAATATATACTCTATTTTAATCCCTTTTATCGGTGTCTTTAAGAGGACGTAGTTGATGATTTGGATATTGATCTAAAGCAACTCATTTATTCGATAGGTGCGGATTCTTTAGTTTTACTTGTACTACTTGACACATCCGAAGTACTGTGAATTATTGCTAACCATTTAAACAACTATATATGAATTGATGATCGTTGTCCTTGAGAATTAAGATCATATGACTTTGTCTCAATGCACAAGTTACACACATGATGTCAATGTACAGTAAGTAAGTAAGGGTAGCGTTTTCTAGTTCATGCTCAGAATTTTAATTTTGATTTCGTTTATGCTTTTTTCTTCTTTCTGTAAGTCGCAAGGCAGAAGAAATATCCTATTTTGGAATTAGTCCTTTGTCAAACAAAAGAGCGCTTGCCTTTCTTAGAACGGAATACATCGAGCATACTTGAAACAACGGACTGCCATTGTGCCAGTTGACGAAAAACGAAAAATCCAAGGAGCGGAGTCACGGATTTGTGTTTGCATTCTAAAATAATTAAATAGTGGCCCTCACTTTCCATCTTTCAGAAGGAGGTCATGTTTACTCGCGTAATGATAGATACAGCTTTCAAACAGGCTTTTTTTCAGTAAGAGAAGAAAGGCTACTCATACTTTGCATTAGTATTTTTAAAATGCGAAAGTTGCTTAGTATTGTTTGTTGTATACTTGCGAAGTGGTAAGCGACGAATTAAGTTTGCTGTAAACATACTTTCTTAATCTCAAACATTTACCATAAAAACTTCTTAATATCCAATTCACCCAACCTTAGGAATACCTTTACTTAAAGGGTAATTAGGCTTACAGTACATGTGATACGTTCATCTGCCTTGGCTAAATTTGTGCGTTCGTGTAAAGGGCAAATGACTGTTGTATTGTTTTTTTTTTCTGAAAGCGAAATGTTTATATTAATTTGATTATAGACTTTCTCTTCACGGGGTGTGTCTAGCGAGCGTTTACCATCCAGTTTTAAGCTATAGTTTTGGGCTGTGGTTGCTAACTACATGCTCTTGACTGGTACCCACTTTAGTCGAGTAATCAGCAGGCATAAGATTCACTGCTTAGGTAAATACTTCCATTTTGGATATTTTGAAAAACTCATTGGTCCCTACCTTATTATGATTGACTTTTGTGTAAAACAATCTTGGAACCAATGAATAACTGAACCACGAGTTCAGATATTATATGTATGGACACACACACACACACACACACACATATATATATATATATATATATATATTAAATATGTATGTGTGTGGGTGGATGGGTGGGTGTGTGTGTGGGTTGTATGAGTTTGTGAAATAGTTATTCATTGTTGTATATGAGAATATTCTTACCATTTCGACACTCTCGGAAACGTGGCTCTGCAAATATAGATTGATTAGTGGCAAGCGAACCTGATTGTGATGATGACAGTTTTGATTCTGGAAACAACCAAGAAAGAAATTCGGGTTGCAATATGAATTAAGTAGGGAAATTTTATCGAGCAATTCCTATTGAATTGATTGTGTTTTCAACAGAGTTCTTCATAGCGTTGACTATAAGATATTTATTAAAATTGTTAAAAGATTGAAGCTTCCTCAAAAAGTTTATAAATCTTTTGATACATTTTGAATAATAAAAAATAAAAAACCTCGTGAAAAGAGTGGAATTCAAAACGATGAGTCAACAGTAAAACTTTTTCATAACTATAAAGATAGAGGTAATTGATAAAGATAATGTTTATATTAGTAATGCGGTAATTAATAATTATGATGATTACATTATCCTCATAAGGAGATTAATAATACCATAATGTAAAATCTAATTTGGAACAGACAGGAAGGATTCCAGTTTCCTTCTGTCTTCTTTTGCACTCCGTAACTTTAGTCTTGTCAGGTCCTCTTCACAAGGGAAAAATTATCGCTTCCTTAAGAATACCGCTTGTTTTTAGGGAAAATGCTGATGCCAAAAAGTCTCATTCTGCTACAAGCTTTCACGCTCTAGTAAACCTTCCACAACTTTTCTCTTTTTCCTCGGGATTTGAATATTTCTGTATCTTTTAGGTTTATTTGATTTTTGTTGCCGGTGTACCAGTTTACATAAATATTTTATTATAAGTCGTTATATTTTTCATGATCTATTTTTTTATGTTTTGTAATCACGTGATATAGTAGATATGAATATCCGAAAATTCCACACCCTTTATTGATTGACGAAAATATTGAATTCGTAACAATTTTAAAACCATTAAACCCTGCTTATGTTAATCTCAGAATTCATATTAGGCTGATATAAGAACGTCTATATATCTTATTGCTTATATTTTGGGATGATGCTGAGGAGAGTATCCTGAAAATTCTCATCATTAGTCTGTAATTCGCCAAACCTCGTTCCGGGGACAGAACTATATTAAGGCTAATGTATTGGGGTTTTTAAAGCTAGTTTTAAAATGAAAAAGTGATAAGAACAAATGTTAAAAAGTATGAAGTCTAAAACGAACGATAGAGACTGTCGGATGAACTGCAAGCGTCGAATTAGTTTACAATTTTATATGGGGATTGGTTAGAATATGAAATTTGGGAGCGTTTAATAGTTGGATGTTTATAGATCGCTTATGAGAGCCATAGGTTCACCTCTACCCAAACTTGGACCAGAGAGGACCAGGCAATGGTTACTGATGGCTCAGCAGGTAGAACTTTGGTCCTCCACTAAACTGTCATCACTTGCTAACAGTGAAAAAAAATTAAACTTTCTAGTGAAATTTATCGAACCGTAAGCGGCGCTTGAACTCGTTTTATGTTGTTGCTAATAATTTTAAAGTTTTGCTGGTTGCCTTTTAGTCAAATTCCTGACTGAGGCTGTTTGCGAGACAGGGTAAAACCAGCAACATTATCCTGTTAATCTTCGAGAATCATAAATAGTACCAAATTGGGAGGAGATTTCACAATTATAAGATATACGATATTCGTGACACGGAAAATATCGATTCCACATACATTTTCTTGTTATGGAAGGATATTCCATATATAGTAATAGGATTAAAAAATGATAATGAATTTTTATAACTGTAGATATTATCGATTTATTTCGAGTACTTTATCTAGAAATTACACGCGTCAATTTAACATTGCTAGGTAAACAATAAATATATCACACATTATGAGAAACATGAAAATCAACAACTACAACATACCAACCAGTGACGGAAGCATTGTCTCTTTAGATTACCACCTGTCACTTGATAATGATGAATAAGGCGCCCCAGGTGCACTAATTATCCGATATAAAAGCTACATTTCGTATGGCATCTCTTTGTTACCGAAATGTATAGGTGTATAATTACAGTATCAGTTTTTGGGTACCTTTTATGTTTGCCCAATTGATTTTTTTTTTCCAGTAAGTTAAGCAAAGTGCTGCTTTATACTATGCTTAGGTAGGGTGGTCAATAGATCTCTGTTAATTAAGTATTGTAGATTACATTTTGTCAGATATGAAACCACGAAAGGAAACCAAATGTATTTTGAAGTGATTATCGGAGATATTGTCAATTATCACTCTTATCTTAGAAATTTTATGAATAAGCATGTGTTCTTTTTTACCATTTTCTTAAGTTTAATCACACAAATGTTATTTTACAGTTTTAGCTTAACTAGCAATATGGTCAGACACGGGCTCTTGCCTATACTTGCAGGGCAATCACATATATTAATCCAAAACGGACCATAAGCTAAATTCTGCACTAAAGATGCACCATCACTAATAAGAGTATTTTTATGAAACACAATATGATGTTACACTTGCATGAACATACTGTATCATTTACAGTATGTTTAAGCGAGTCTACATAAATCAAGGGAGAGGAGAACCGACTATATGATATTTGTTGTCCAAGAATGTTTGTTTTAATTTATTACGAAAAGTATCTATTAGCGTAGAGCACTCTTGATATATATATATATATATATATACTTACACACCACGAAAGGAAAATTAAAAAAAAAAAAAAAATTGATCGGAGATCTGGTGATGTAAAGTTTTACCCGTTTCTAACTTGTCTTTGTGCATGTTCGTGTTTATTAACATGGATACAATCCGAAGGAGTTAAATTGAATTCAGGAAAATAAAATGTTATAGAAATTATTATTTATTGCCATTTAGAATTATTAAATGTTCTCTTTCATTCCTGCGTGTTCGCAAATGTTCACTAGTTTTCTTTATTTTCCAAACAAAGCTGATAACGTACAACAATGGATTTGACAACATAGCCAAACATTTCATTTGGAATGGCAAGACAATGTCTTCGGATTTCATTCTTCACACCAATGGATTTCTTTTTATGGTATTATGTCAGAGATGAGGTTTACGCCGCAAAACCAGCGACAATCAATGATTTGAAAATTGAAATCCGAAGACATTGTCTTGCAATTCTCAATGAAATGTTTGGCAATGTTGTCGAATCCATTGTTGTACATTGTCAGCTTTGTTTGGGAAATAATGAAAACCAGTTTGGGCATTTGCAAGCACACAAGAATGAAAGAGAACATTATGTAATTCTAAATGACATTAAATAA
>NC_090728.1:91480238-91492738 GCF_036898095.1 Palaemon carinicauda
ATATATATATATATATATGTATGTATGTATGTAAAGATAGATAGATAGATAAATAGATAGATGTATATATGTATGTTTCGCTAAGGAGCCAGTTCACTATATACTGTGTGTGTTATATTTCATTAGTAAGCTATTTCACCGATAGTATGCGGTTACTCAGTAGTCATTGTAGCATTTGTCCTTAACTGAATTGAGGCAGAAAATGTATATGTATTTCTAGGGTATGTATTTTTGAAAGTATGTTTTATAAGCAGTTAAAAAGTAGCATATTGTTTTTTAACCTGCAAAGTACTTGTATTTAACAATATAAAAGCAAACGTTAAATAAGTAGCCTTTCCAGTTGAACAGCGTTCATAACGACATATAAACGTCAACCAAGATATCTTTGATAGCTCTGTTCTAAAAAAAATTTCGTAAAGGTATATTTTCTTGAACGGTTATTTTTAATTTCATGTATGCTTTATATTCCGCGTTTTTACTCTTGTTAGGAACATATAGTCTTCATATGTATAGCTTACTGATGGCATTTACTGAAGAGCAATGTATCTTACATTCGTATTTTTGGTATTTTATATGAAGTTTTCATGCGAAAGCCATAGTTATCAAGCTTTGTATAAAATAGAAATTAGTTTCTCTGGTAGAAGGACGGGTAGACAATATCCTGTAAGATGTAATTCTATAGATTTTTAAATTGGTCGCAAGAGAAAATCGTTGCTTTACCGAAATGTAGTTACACTGTTTGATTCAAAAGTTTTCCAATAATTATGAAATTTTGCGTTGAGAACCAGCTAAAGTAATAAGTCATTCATTCCTTTCAGGACATATTTAAAAAAAAATTAGATATAAGAAATTGTGTAAACTTTCATATTTCCCGAATAATTTAGTTATTTTACATAAGCCTAAGCGTGGGGGTCATCATAACCTTGAAAAAGCAGGAAACTTATCATCTTCATACTTTAATTATGCTATATTTTACGATATTTTGTAAAATATAAATTACACATCATGGTAACGCCAGGATACTAAGCACAATTTAATAAACATTCACTTGGTAACAACCAGCAAGACAGGCATTTACTGAGATTCATTGAAAGATCAGGCAGGTCAGCTATCAAACAGCAACTTGGAATTGGAAACGAAAAAAGATCAATAGTTCAGGGACACTTGAATGATGATAAGGTTGTAAGCGGAATATCAAACAAAAAAAGACAAGTTTTACTCTCCCCTATTCGGTTAAGAAATCGTAACAGCAGTTCCCGTTTGTTTTGATTTCGTTTTCATTTTTATTCTTCGCATCACCTATGTTGACACTTCATTCTCCCCCAGAGACTTTAAGGAATATTTTCAACTCATTATTAAGAAGCTGCGAACTCACTAGTCAGACATTAAACTGGAGTCATTTGCATTTTCTTATGATGCTTCACAAATATATATGTATATATATATATGTATATGTATATATATATGTGTATATATGTATATATATATATATATATGCCATCGCAAGGGTCTCCATCAATTGTTTTCTAAAGAAAAAAAAAGCATTGAGAACCAAGTATGCAATGGAAAAAGAAGACCGCGTTGTACCCGAATCTAGATGGCTCCATTCTTTATATAAAAAGAAAAGAATTATAGTTCTAAGCAGACTCAGTGGCAATGGTGGTTGGACCTTGGCTCTCCCATTACCGAGCTATTCGTTCATTCATACTACTTAGTATTTTTAGAATGACGGTTTGGTGATTCCACGGTTAAGTATTCTCCTGGTGGTCTTTGATAGGTTTGCATGGAATTCCATATCATGTCATTCCTGACTCTCCTACGTAGTTAGGCATTTGTGATCCTGAGTATAGTTTACTTTTTATGCTTGTTGTATTTCGTCACTGTTAATGCCTTAGATCAAGGATAGGGACGCTTTTAATTTAATATTTGTTATTGCAATTTGTAAACTGATATTGTTTGATGTTATAGAATCCCCAGAGTGTGGTATCAGATGAAAAGACGTTACTGTTTATGTTTATATTAAAAAACAAGAGCATTCTGGAACTTCTCAACATGTTACTTTGCACAGGCATGAGCCAAATATAAATTCAGGAGGCAGTTAGGAAATTCGCCGCAAGGCACACACATCAGGTTGTAGGATGTGGCCTATGTAGTTGCGAAATTCGCCGCAAGGCACACACACCAGGTTGTAGGATGTGGCCTATGTAGTTGCGAATCCATCGCTAGATATTCATCACTGAACAGCTAAAGTTTATGTTTGGTGGTCTGAAGACTAGCTGAAGATATATCCTTAAAAGAATATTGAATTGTGATTATCGTGTGAGTGTCGTAGATCCTCAAAGTTTGTCATTATTACAGCCAAATACTAGTTTGTAATTATGCATAGCATGTAAGGTTAAACATTTACAACTGGGCCTTAGATTTCTGTGTTAGAGAATATTTTTATAGTGGTCTCATAGCAGCCTTCAAGTATAGGAAATGTGAGTGATGAATAAAATAAGTAAAATATTAAAAAAGATTCCCTAACCACCTCCTTGATTATGGTTCATTTGCAAATTAATTTGGCCTTTATATTTTATAAAACTTGCTTTCGACGTCTAATCGAATTAAATATGATAATTACTGATAATTGATAACTGTATTTGTTCTGTGGCTACTTTCCTCTTAGTAAGGGTAGAAGAGACTCTTTAGCTATGGTAAGCAGCTCTTCTAGGAGAAGGACACTCCAAAATCAAACCGTTGTTCTCTAGTCTTGGGTAGTGCCATAGCCTCTGTACCATGGTCTTCCACTGTCTTGGGTTAGAGTTCTCTTGCTTGAGGGTACAATCAGGCACACTATTCTATTTAATTTCTCTTCCTCTTGTTTTGTTAAAGTTTTCATAGTTTATATAGGAAATATTTATTTTAATGTTACTCTTCTTAAAATATTTTATTTTTCCTTCTTTCCTTTCCTTACTGGGCTATTTTCCCTGTTGGGGCCCCTGGGCTTATAGCATTTTGCTTTTCCAGCTAGGGTTGTAGCTTAGCAAATAATAATAATAATAATAATAATTCAAAAGTTTGGTCCTCAAAAAACATGTGTTATGAACACTCTCATAGTCATAAAAAGTGTACATATACAAACAAATTATATATATATATATATATATATAGATAGATAGATAAATAGATATATATATATATATATATATATCTATATATATAAATATATATATATATGTAAATATATATATATATATATATATATATAATGTTTGTGTCATGAATATATAAGCATATATTTAACTATACCTAAACTTATACATCTAAAATTGCTTGGATGCACAGGTATGTCTTCATGACGGTTTACACGTATGTATATTTTTATGTGTTAGCTTTGAAAAATAAAAGAAATCTTTTAGATGCTGTAAAGGCCTGTATTGCAGTGTCTCCTGACATTTATATTTTCAATACCATGTTTTTGTTTATTGTTTTGCTCTCAGGCCATAGTCTCTATAACAGAGTGTACTGGTCGTGAAGAGAGTTGTTTATTGTGCCATCTGAACACGTTACGACCAACCTTGACCATGATATGGGGTTCATATACAGCCTTTTTCCCTTTCCTTTTTTATCTCTTCAGTTTATTGCTGTGTATACTCATTCTGCTTGCATAGTAGCACTTTGAAGTCTCTCTCTCTCTCTCTCTCTCTCTCTCTCTCTCTCTGTTGTGCAAATAAAACGAAATAGGATTTAAGATTTATAACTGATTTTTAACGCTCCATGACCTCCTACGTTAATTATAGTTGAAGAAAAATGTCTTGTTAACGAATAGATATTCATTCAGGTTTTAAAGGGAAGATAATGGGAGTAAATACGTGGGAGGTTCAGAATGAGGAGATTGATTATCATCCCATTTATCTCCGTCCCGTGACGAAGGTCCTTCAGTATCTCCCTGTCGTTTTTGCATTGTTTTCGTGGAAGTCAAGTTCTGATTTGCATCTGTTATCGGGTCGCAGACATCACAAGTATAATCGAGAGATTCGTGATAAATTGGCATTGATCTTAATGAGGCAGTATTCCTGCACCGACTAAAAAATATGAGGATTACTTCAAAATATGAATAACTTGAAAGATAAGATTACTTCAAAAATATATTTTATATTCAGTGTTTTTGTATTATTTAATGAAGCTGTTAAATTTTTTATACGCTTGCATTTTTGTCATCTACTCTTACTGTATGAGAAGTTTTGTATATTTTTTTTTATTTGCTAATTTGACTGTTTATTATAGTGTTAACATTCTTCAATTATTTCTCATCTCATATGGCTTAAAGGTCACCTGTAAAATTAGGTAAATTTTTCATTGTTGCATAACTAGTCACCCGTTTTAGTTCCGGAACGGCTGTGCAGTCTCTCTCTCTCTGAAATTAGTTAAGGGCATATGAAAAACTAATCATATAATTTCTAGCAGTTTAGTGGGAAATAGATTATAATTGGCAATTGTTATTTGAAATAAATTTTGATTTTTGTTGAGTTGAAAAGAAGTTTTGACCAGTAATATTTGCAAACTGTAACAACGAATTAACTTAGAAAAATGTGGAAGAATGAACTGTATGAAAGCTATAGTCTTTAAAAACTGATGTGAGCTGATACTAATTGAGATTAATATATAGCCTTTGGAGGCTATATAGTTTACAATGGAAAATATTTTTTCTTGGCTAATTTTAACTTGACAAATTATTCAAACAATTTGAAATCTTTCTTCCTGGATTTGATAAGGATTTTCTTTACTAGTTAATAATATTAGTACTTCAATTAGCAAATAAGTGTTTTAGTATTACTTTATGTAGTTTTGGTACAATAACATAAGTCACAAAGTGAGATGAGACCTTCCTGTATATTCCAAAATAAACGAGTTAGATATTTCTTGGTAATGGCATTGTAATTTCGTGGGGGGGGGGGGGGGGGGGGGGGGGTGGGGGGGGGGAGAGAGAGAGAGAGATTAAGTGTCTGTGTTGCTCAGAATTTAGAGAAGGGAGATTTAAGCGAAGAAAAAATAGAATATTGATGAAAATTCAATTATTATTCTTTTTGCTTATGTTTAGGAATACAGTATATTGATTTTACTTAAAAATTTATAATTTTTTCTACAATGGCATTTCAAGAATCATTCTCTCTCTCTCATGAATAATTTCATTATCACCTTTGTTTTGAAGTAAGTCTGTGATCAATACAATGCTTCTTTTATTATTTCTGATACATATTTCGTTTTTTTTTCTCTCTGTCTAGGAAATTCTTCGTTCTTTACTTTTCTCCTCTGTTTTTCTTGTAATACGAAAGTCTATATCCTACACCTGGGTAAACACCTATCCTTTTCATATCATTATGCCATTGATTTCACATTGGCCCTATCCTATCTAATAAAAGTATAGAGTGAACATTTTATTCAAGGTTTTATCATAAAATAAAGTTTATGGTAATCATACTTCTGTTCTCTTTCAAAGGAAGGCAAAATATGGAAAACTGAGCAAAACTGAACGGTGTTAGAGAAAGGAAAAGGAAGAGGAAGAGAGCAAGAAGTGTTTTGAAAAAGAAGTACAGTGCACTAAGAGGTAGAAAAGTTATGGGCAGACTCAATTGCTCTTTATTTTCCAAAAAGGTTTAGATGTTCTTATGAGAGCATAATCATATAACACGTATGTGTATATATCGATGACACCGTTACCTCTTAAAGCTGTGACGTATATGGCAGGTGCCACACCAGACAGGATGCCACGTAGGATGTGAATGGTTTATGCCACTTCAAATACAATGCCACGTGTGCCATCACTAATTGAGAACCTGTCTCTTTATGCTAGTTTCAATACATTACGACCGGTATCGTTTTTGTGGTTCTTATAATTTAGTTATTATATATATATATATATATATATATGTGTGTGTGTGTGTGTGTGTGTGTGTGTGTGTAATGTTAACTATGTAATGGTTAGTAACTTTATTATAAAAGTCGTCTTCTGACGTTTTAAACAATGATTTTGCTCGGTGTATTAATATTAGGGTCAAATAGAATCAAATAGAATTTATTTTTTTTAAAACTATCGATACGAAATAAGTTGTTAAAGCATCATCATCATCATCAGCCGTAACTAGTCACTGCGGCCAATGACCTCAGACATGACCTTCCACTCACGTCTGTTTATGGTCTTTCTTGCATGTCTATACCTGCAAATTTTCGTAGCTCGTCAATCCAACGTCTTCTCCCCATTTCCCTGCTTCTTTTGCCTAGGGAACTATTCTGTTATTCTTAATGTCTATTTATTATCTGTCATTCTCTGTCATTATCTGTCCTACCCATGTCCTTTTCTTTTTCTTATATGTTATTAGAATATCCTCTGCATCAGTTTGCTCTCGTATCCGTGTTACTCCTTTTCTGTCTCTTAAAGTTAGTCGTTCATTATTCTCTCGATAGCTTTTTGAGTTGTAACTAGCTTGTGTTCTAAGGCTTTAGTAAGGCTCCAAGTTTCTGGTGCATAGGCTAATACTGGTAGGACCTTTTGATAAAATGCTTTTATTTAAGAGAAAGGGCCATCTTTCTTTTCATAGCCTCGTTTTGTTTAGCAAAAGCTCTCCATCTCATGCTTATCCTTCTTTTAATATCGGTCTCATATCCTAGGGAAACACTTACTCTCTGTCCTAAGTACGTATATTCATTAACAATCTCTACAGAGGTTCGTCCATATCCCTTATTTTTTGTCTCTGCATTTTCATTGTACATTATCTTAGTTTTACTCATATTCAATATCGGTCCTATATTTCTACTTTCGCTATTTATAGAATACCATTGTCCAAAATATTTCTTTCCAGAAGTGTCCAGCTTATTTGGTTCTTTCGGATCAATTACAATTTTATTTTAACAATTGCGATCATTGTTAAAACTTGGTTTGAAGGAAAATGAATACTAGAGAAAGGTTGAAGAAAAAATTTCTCTTTAGATTTAATCATGCAAATAGAGAGCTGCCGTCTGAGGAGAATATTGCCTTGTATTGATTGGGTATTTTGAAGGATAGTAAAGTGTAGATGATAGTGACAGGAAGAAACGAAGGGTGCATGAGGTGAGGTGGTTAATGTGGATATAGCCGCGGAGTGACTATTAATGATATTAGAGAGGGCAATTAAACAGTTGAAAAATAGAAAGGTTCTGTACTGTGATGGTACAGTATTACATATGAAAGGATACGGCCTTGTTGTAAGAATCGAGTAATGATTACAAAGAAGTTTATTAGCGTTTTATTTGTCTATTGATTAAGGGAAAGGATGATAGAGGAGGATGGAAGAATCATAAGAAAATATCACTGTGTATTATACTTGGGAAGGTACAGAAAAATTATGATAAAATACGGGAAGGTAGACTGCAGAAGGCTTGGTATGTGGGGAACATTATGGACTTAGGATAAAAAGAATGTTCGGCATTTTAAACTGCTTTCATATAGCATAAGAAAGCTGATAATAATGTTGATTAGGATGTGAAATGTAATTTTCTGAGTCTGTATAGTGTATGAAATATTTATTCATCGATGACTTGGAGTTTTGAATGATGTGAACCTTGTACAGTTAGAATCAAAAGAACGCCGACAATTGAGGGAAATCTTTCGTCAGATGTCTCTATTGTTCCCATGACAAAACAGACAAGGTGTTGCTCTTCTTACTACTTCTACGAAATGGGCGGAGCCTTCTTCAACCTTAGCGAACCAAAGACAATAAAGGGCTGTCCAAAGACTATATACTAAAGGAAGATAGGTAGGTTAAAAATTCAAATTTTAATATAGTAGTTGCTAACTACAAATTGAACACAATAGTTTGACCGCTCAGTGTTCAGATGGCATTGTAGGTATATCGTATGTCGTCTGTTTGTCTATATTTAGAATTTGACAATTGACAAACGAAATCATGGCACCAATAGTGAATAAATCATAGAAGTGGTTGTTTGCAATAAACGAAAATAAACTGAATCTCATTTGGTGTTTCACAGGTTCCTTAAGGATAAAGAACGATAAGTACTAACAGTATAATACATGAAATATGTGCTACTCACGAGAAAGCCCTACTGATATTGGATATAGGATTAAGGCAAGGCATCAGCAGTACAATTTTTTGTTTCAAACTTTTTGTTTGTGGTCACAAAGCTATTAAAATAATATATTTCTCAGGAGCTGACATATTTGGGGTTAGGGAAATGTTTAGTGGTATGTGTTATTATATTTAACTCTGATTTAACTTATAAGTGCATGAATATTTCAGCATGTTTACACACCTGATTAGCATTACAGGAGTATACTGCTTCAACATGTTATTTTGTTAGAATGTTCCTTGTCTTCTCATTTTTTTCTATTTCCCTAATAAAGGCTAACATTTTACAGTATTTGTATACTGTATTTTTTTTTATTTGTATTTTCATGTATATTGAATGTGTGTTTACTGTCTATGCTTTCTGTGTTTGCATACTTGCTTTGTCTTATGTTTGCTCTATGCATTTAATTCTTGAAGAAAACATTTTTGTTTTAGTATTATGTTTTCTCATATTCATAAATATATTGAGTTTATTTGCATTTAATTCATGGTGTAATTTTTGGTTGTTTGTATGTTATTTTTTTTTTTTTTTGGTTTACAATTTTTATGTGTAATATTATTTACTGAATTAATTTTTTCCTATTTATGTGTAATTTATTAAAGTTCATTTGCATGTGATTTATCTCGTATTTTTGTTGTCTTGTATGCTACCTTATTTCTATCTCCAGCCCCTTTTGATTATTTTTATGTGTGATACAATCTAGTGAGTTATTTTATACCTTTTGTTTGTATATTTATACATTTATTAGTTTATATTACTAAAGAGTACACATGAGTGCATCATGCATTTCCGTTTCAATCGAAAAAAATTGTGTGTTATATACACCTCATGTCTCCATTCAACAGTGGCCTACAAATTGTAATTAAATGTATGCTTACACATAGTACTTGTGGCTAAGTTTAACAAATAAGATTTACAGAATGCTTTACTTTAATCGAACGAGATATTGTATAGAACATTAAAAAATTATTGTAATATACAATACTTAAATTTGCATGAAAATTAACTAAATTATAAGTGATATAACTATTAAGCTCCTGAAAAATAGACTGAGAAACACAAGGATATATATTCCTAATCTATATATGAACCTATTTGTAAATTTGCAATTTAGTTATCTAAAATTTAAGAATGTCATAAATATTGTATAAGAATGAAATATACTAACGCAGTAATGCAAATTATGAAAAAATATATCGCAAAATTTACAATCGAATTCCATCCTATATTCCCGCAAGCATTACTGCTCTAAATGTTTAACAGTTCGCTCGATAGATGGAGCTATTAATTTCGCATGGGGGTATCTGGCATCTTTTACTTGCACACTAATTTGAGAGATATTAGGCTCAGCCTTCCTATCTTCCTTCAGTATATAGTCTTTGGGGCGGTCTTTGCTGGCAAAAGCATACAAAAGTTACAAATCGAGTTGCCATATTTTAAATCTTTATTATCATTTGACGTCTCAACTATTCACTGCAAATAAAAAACACACACATTATATATATATATATATATATATATATATATATATATATATATATATATATATATATATATATCAAATAAGCCATATATATTTTTGATACATTAATGTCTGGATTCTCTTAACGACCTCGGGATCAGAGCCCCTCTTCGTGGCCAAGTGGTTTAGTCACTGTCTATACAAGCTTGCCGACCAGGGTTCGATTCCCGGCCGGACCCAAGCTCTTGTCTTTGTGTGATTTCGCCTGGGGCTCTGATCCCGAGGTCGTTAAGAGAATCCAGACATTAATGTATCCAAAATATATATGGCTTATTTGAATATGAAAAACACGTCTAAATGTGCAAAATTTATCATATATATACTGTATATATATATATATATATATATATATATATATATATATATATATATATATATATACTGTATATATATATATATATATATATATATATATATATATATATATATATATATATATATACACACACTATTACTATTTTTTCGTAGGAGGGGCCAAATGGACACTATGCAGGGAAGAGTCGGGAATTAGTTTTAGATAATACTTATGGATAAGATGGCTTTTATTTACAAATTAAGATTTCCTTAAAATCTAGTATGCTTATTTGATTACTCTGTGTTATTTTAGTACTATTTGTACATGACTTGTTTTTAACACAACTTATGTGGTCTATGACAATGTATTTCAATATTCGGGAAGAGTAATTTTTACTCACTATATTTTAAGGAAATACCTTCTAATTTTATGATATTCTTTTATTACTGATGAATTATTTTAATTACAAAGTTTTAGCCGATTTGTTGATTCCTAAAACAACTTTTGTAAGTCTAAAATAACAAATATTTTAAATATTTGTAAGATAATTTTACTGATTGTAGCTTTATATTTTATGAATACCCAATGTAAATATTGGAAATAAAGAATTATTATTATTATTATTATCTTCACAACCCCTTGCCCCAGCCAGTCCGACACTGAGGAAATAAAGAAGTCAGTCATTTCTGTTTTATGGGGGTGTGGAGAGAAGTTAAATAAGTATTCTTGATGCATCCTGTAAGATATTGTATCATTGCCTAAATATTATTTCATAACCGTTAGTGTTCTAGAAAATATTTTTAACCGTATTCATTATTGGTTGATTTGTAAAAGATAGCAGCAATAGAATAAAGTAATTGTTGTTGTTGGAAGTTTGATAAGTAACGAAATTTAAGTATCACCATTGCATAACAGATAATCAGTGATGGATGCAATATATACTGATGACTTCATAACACCTTGAATACAATAAGAATTTATTACTTCGTATCGAAAATAAGTGGAGGTAAATAAGGACCCTATTACATTCTGGCAAAGGCTACCAGAAATTTGTTTTATTGACAAATCGTATAAAAAATACAAGCTTTTTAGTCTCGGAACGACGTGATTTACCGAAATTTTGTCATGAAACTATAATATACCTATTTTCCCAAAATGTATTCTTCTATAAATTGTCGGAAAAATACATTTGAAGATGGCATAAGCACAAAATTATTCCCCATGCTTATACCGTGACTGCAAGTTATTAATGATTATATAATTTCTAGTAGCTTTATCTTGATAAATTACATTGCCGGGAGATCAAACTGACATCTTATTAATTTCATGCACAACGTTCTCTCAGTCTCAATTCAAATAAGCTTAACTCTGTTTGATAAAGTCCCTATTTACAGTTATCTAGTGCCCGAATTAGTACAGCTATGTGGTGTTGGATGTGGACTCTGGACCGGGTGAATTACTCTAGGTATATGGGCGCTTAACGAGCAAAAAACACATCACTATCCGTGAAGTTCTAGTTCCGAGTGTTCGAGAAATAGCCATCCATACCAGCTCCTCCGCCTATTAAGATATTAGTTGAACCATAATTTCTACATCTGATGCAATAAGTGGGAAAGGGAAAAACCAAATATTAAAATATCTCGAAAATAAATGTTTGAATGTCCTTTTAATCACTAAATCACACAGCTGAGGAGCGATACCATTGGATTCCTAGATATTTTCTCTCATTCTTCAGATTTTATTTTCTGAGCTACTTCCTCTATCCCCTGACATGTTTTGTTAGGTATTTATTCTTTAGCATTTTTGTCCCCCTATTTCATTCTTTATCATTTGTGGTCTTTTCTTTCATTCTTTGATCATATATTTATCAAACATTCTCATTATTTTCAAAATCAATGGCCTTCTCCTCCGGTGCTCGTCTTAGACCGTCAATATTAGTTCCTAGCTTCTCACTATCCCTCCAGAAAAGAAATCTCTCCATAGCGGCAGCATGAAACACCTTCAATGGACCATTTCAACCTGGAACTATTTGATATTTGCATGAAGCCAAGACAAGATATTCATTAGCTGGATTCAGAGATAGGGCATTTGGAGCACTGTATTCCACTTCCCTTACTCTTCGATATTACAATATCCATAAAAAGAACTTTCATTGTGAAGCATGCTTCCATAAATAAGTGGTGTCACTCAGATTTTTTTATACAATTTATGTCTCATTCCTTTATCACTATTCCAGTTAACTGAAATATCTTGGTTGATAAAAAAATAAAACGGGAAAATCTTTCTACAGAGCACTTAAGATATATGAGGACTACAAAATATAATGATTTAACTATATCGAGCCAGAAAAAACCCAGACATGAAATAACGTAT
Organism: Palaemon carinicauda; assembly: GCF_036898095.1. Lineage (NCBI taxonomy): Eukaryota > Metazoa > Arthropoda > Malacostraca > Decapoda > Palaemonidae > Palaemon > Palaemon carinicauda. The sequence goes on from NC_090728.1 coordinate 91,492,535, forward strand.
CTGAGGCCTTTGTCCTACAGTACACTAGAAACAGATACATTAGTTGTTATGTGTGTAGTATATTGAGATCTAAATTCAAGAGAATAGCACGATCTGTATATGTAAAGAGCTTGCTTTTTAGGCGAACCACATAAAAAAAAAATCAGATAATATGCAGTGACGGAAATTGGGCGGTAATCAGCAGGCTAGAGCTATCTCAAACAC
>NC_090728.1:91497738-91525238 GCF_036898095.1 Palaemon carinicauda
AGTCAAAAGACCCCAAAACTCCCTAGCGGAAGTATCCCAACGGGTGGCTGGGCCTCTGACCAACCTACTACCTCTCAATACATGGATTGCGTGTATTGAAAACTGTGATTATGATACTGAAACCATTGTATAGGGAAGGAAGATTTGAAAGGATGTATAGGGTTATTTAGCTTTAAAGGTTTAAAGGTCGCTTAGCAGTAAAGGCAAGGGACAGAACAATATCCTAGGGGCTGATCATTTCTGCATATCATTAGTGCCTAAGCCCCTCTCCACCAAAAATAGGACCAAGGAGGGCAAGGCAATGCCAACAGATAACTCAGAAGGTATACTTATAGGCTCTTCTAAGAATCCTATGCCTTGTGAACCCTAGTAGGAAGTTTTTCGAGCTTAGAGTGAGGCTCGTATTTCAGACGTGGGAATTGTTAGTCAGAGACGTTATCCACAAAGCTACTTATTGAAGCAAGTTGTTATAATTAGATGTCAACAGATAAAAAAGTGGGAGCAACTGAGATTGCTAAACTTCAGAGTATTAGTTAATGAAAATAGGAAAACTGTCGATGCCTAACAAGTGATAGTAAATGAGGTAACTACGTAAGTCGACGGAGCTAAGTGTTTGAATATTTATGATTTTCCTCACGTACGAAAATATGAAGATGGTAGATTAGTGATTAGTATGTTTAAGGGAGAGATTGATTGATTGATTGATTTGAAATTTTCCGGCATCCTTTAAGGGAGAGAAGGAAAAGACCAAGTCCTAGAAAGTGGTGGATGTTGGCGAAAGGGGTAGAACGAAGCTGCTTTAAGTCACAGGAAACGTAAGGGAATGCAGAAGTGGAAAAGTGCAATTATATGTAAGACGGGCGGTTTGATGCTGTTGAACATTAATTCAGTGGTCAGAGGATGCATGAGGCAGCAACTATTTTTTCTTATCTGTCTCTGGATCTTTTTTTATGGAAACTACTTAATATTATTTTTTGTTTCCGATGTTCATATCACCAATGGAAACTGTTTTGTATATTTTCCTAAATTTTTGGGATAGGTAATTGATATGATATGGAGTTGATAGTTTCTGTATAAAAACTAATTGTGATATTTATGAGGCCTTGAATGAAAGTGTGAGTATTTTACCATAGTCTTAGTGAGGCTACTCTTGGTGTCCTCATTTCATGTTACGAAATTGAAACAACCTACATCTGGCATCATGCATTTTGTCTATTAGTTATTTGTTTTTGCTAACTAATGTTTATTTAGTATCACATTTCTCAGATGACTGTGTAATGTGGTTTAGAGTTTGATTGTTCAGTTATTGTTACTTACGTAAAGTTTTCGACAATTTTATGAATATGAAATCTTTTATCCTAAAAGTTGAATAAAATGTAAACACAACTTGTAATATCGCAAACCTAAAGCAGCTTCCCATAACGTCAAAGAGAAATGCTCTGAGAACGGTTTTATTCCCATGCTCTGTTAAAAACTGCTCCCCGGGAAACTGTTCTGCTGTTTTCGGTTAATTGGCCTCATTATCCATCTTGTGATGTATCTGATGTTAGATAATTAAGATTCAAGTTTTTGTCGGCAAGTCCTGGGATCTCCTTAAAATTATTAACCATTTACAGAAAGTGGTCATGACATGAAGATCGAGATTTTGTTTCCTTTAAGATTACGTAATCTAAAATGAAATTACTGGGATATTGTAATTGTGGGTTATTAAACTGTATTGCTGCTGTTTGAATATTACTTGTTCGAAATTGTATTTCTTACTTTTGTTTAAACGCAAGTATTACTTGCACTCCTGTAATGTGTACAGATTGTTTAAATTTCTAGAGCTGCATCGATCACAGAGTATAGCTCAAAAGTCGACCCAGATGTATATGGGTACTAGCATAGCTGTAGGGTCAAGCAAAAGGGAATAGGGCTAGCAGCCTCGTCCTTGAATACATGATGGGAAATCAAAATCCTGTACAATACTCTTCTCGTGCCATCCTCTCCAATAGAGAATTGCGTTTACATATGAAACAATATATCAGTCTTTGGTAATAAATAATAATATGCCTCTTGCAAGTAACTTCGCATAGTTAGGTATGGTAATTTTTTTCAAACTAAATACATACATATGACGAAATTAGAATATATTTGATTTTCTAATTTGAAAGAAAACAACATAAAAGTGGTTCATTGCGTATCGCAATGTTGACAATTTGCCTTCCTCTTACATTTTGATTTTTTAACTGATACTTGGCAGATAGATGTGTATAACTAAGTTCTTTAATATGCTTTTGGAATTGAGGTGGATAAAGTGACAAACAGGCATTCCAAAGTTCAATAAGTGCTGTGGAATGCTTTAAAAATTGACATTAAAAACTGATTTACATTTCTTCCAAAGTGACAGAAAACCTTCGTCGAATAAAGTGAGACAGTCGGATTTGGAAAGTACTTAATGGGATCAAACTTGGATTTATGTGTTAACAGTTCGGTTTGAAACGAGGTGACACTGAAGTTCACAATGTCCACCCATTTGATTTGAAACTTGGAAGTCTGATTGTACTCCATGGTGTGTGTGTGTGTGTATGTGTGTTTTGGGGAGCATGGTGTTTATTGCCGTCAGTGCACTTCACACAGTCCACTGTAGGCATTATTAAATTGTCATTACAATGTCATTTCGCCCCTTAGCTGCACCCATTTTCAAGCCTCTGGCTTTATTATATCTTCATGCCTTTCCATCAGATGCAACTCATAGCTGCATTGCTACGCTTGTAACCCAAATTCAATGAACTATCCATTGAGTACCCTGTAACTGTAAAAGTTGTAGCTGTATGCATTCAAGCCACAAAACATTATAATTTGCGATGTCAATAATATTTTTCTTGACACCTATTTTTCCAGTTTTTATTTTCTAGGGAAGACATAGGGTGTTATATTTTCTTCGTATACGCTGTAATTATGTATTCTCCTGTAGATGATAATCGAATAATTTTAAACTGATCATTATTAATTTGGGTTTGCGTACAGATTTTAAATGAAATGCGACCTTTCATAGCATTTGGACTCTATCCCAACTTATCCGTCCTTAATTTTTATATTTTTTTCTGCGTACTTCTATGTACCCATTGATTATGACACTTCGGCTTGAAAGCCCTTAGAAGAGGCCCATCAGGAAAGGGCTTTGCCTAATGTGAATTCTGGGGAGTGAGGTTTAGATCTAAAGACCTTGAAGTAGCGGTAAGTAGGAGTAATGCAAAACATGGTGACATTCTTAGCGTGTGTAAGTCATTAGTGCCGAGGTTCTTTAACTTATTTATTCGAATCTGTGTTTTTCTGATATTTTTTATTTATTTTTTTAACCATATCAACTTTGTACTTTATTCTTCGAATGCGGCTGTGTCGTAGGAGTGCAGCATGTCATATTAGTGTTATAATATATATGCATATATATATATATATATATATATGTATGTATATATCTATCTATCTATCTATCTATCTATCTATATATATATATATATAATATATGTATATATCTATATATACATATATGTATATATGTATATATATATTTATATATATATTTATACATATATATCTATATATATTTATATATTTATATGTATATATGTATATATATCTATATATATGTATATGTATATGTATGTATGTATGTATATATATATATATATATATACACCCACATATATATATATATATATATACATATATATATATATATTATATATATATATATATATATATATATTTATTCATATATACTGACTACGATGGTCAGACAAGAACTTTTGTGTAGTTTCCATTTATGATGTATGCCTTTATAACGAACGTGTATTATCCATAAACTATTGGGCTTCATCTGTTGAGGTTAGCCTTGTGGGAAAAGAGTGAAGTCATCAATAGAAATAACTTTTTTACAATAATGTGGGACAGGAAAAGTCTAATTAGGTCAATGAAAACGGCGATGTATCTTCATTATCATTAAAGAATTTTGGGAATAGATGCCTTAGGGATCATAACTTGATTATGATAAGTATTGGGCTTATTTATGCGTTCTGTAACCATCATTGCAAGCCAATTCAGAGATAATTGCGTGGGAAAATATAAATCTTGAGGTTAAGAAAGCATTTTGCTAATAATATTGAACGCTTTGAAACGAAGAAAGATGGTCCCCAAGGAGGAGTAGTTTTATATGATTTTTTAGAAAATAATTCTGTAACCATGAATTATATCCTCCAGTAAATCATGAATTGATATTAAGAGAAAGTTGTATCATTATAGAACTGCGAGATGGACTTCAGTGGTGGTGTAATTGCATGTAGGCTATTAATCCCAATTCATTAAGTTTCACTTCCCACTCTTCTCCCTAGATAAATGTTTTAAGACGATGCAGGGGTCAGAGCATTATGGTAAAAAAAAATCACTGTCGTTTTTGCTGCTTTTTGAGGGAAGGAGGGGATTTATAAATCTTCCTTACGTCATCAGCTCTCCTACTTTCTTCTTCTTCTTCTTCTTCTTGAAAGCCCCAAGGTGAAAGAAGCCGGAAGTCCCGTGTTTCATCCTGGATGGAGTCTTCCCGACACTACTGATGAGACGCGATAGAAGTTAGGGGAAGTGATGTTGTTGACTTCAATGGTTAAGAAAAAGCTAATAGGAAAAATAGAAATCATGTTTAATCCTTCATAATTACACAAAGAAAGCAGATAATGCTTTTGATGATCGGATCGTCAACATGTATATCCATTGAAATTAAAGTGGGTAATAAGAGAACTGCAAGATTGACCAGACCGGGTTTAAATTAAGTACTACATAGTGTATTTAGAATTGATCTACTTGCTATAAGAATGTATGTGTTGTAAATATTGCAGACTATATTTATTGTAACTACGAGTTTTGTAATATGGTTCTTCAAGTTAGAAATATGCCACAATATATTCTATGTAGCTTTGCAGGCCATAAATACTAACATAACACATTAAAAATTTCACCCACAGGCTATAAGTATTTAATATTATATTCTGTATAACTCTACGTGTTGTAAATGATACATTATGTATTCAAGACCGCTTTAAAGAGGATACCAACTGACCATTAGTTTTGTAGTTCTGGATCCGAGTAATAGGCTTCTTCATCATAATCTTTCAGTCGAAAGAAGCTTGAAGTCATACACACACACACACACACACACACACACTCACACACACATATATATGTATATATATATACATGTGTGTATGTGAGTGTATATATATATATATATATATACTCACACACATATATATATATATATATATGTATTATTATTATTATTATTATGATTATTATTATTATTACTTGCTAAGCTACAACCCTAGTTAGAAAAGCAGGATGCTATAAGCCCAGGGGCCCCAACGGGGAAAATAGCCCAGTGAGGAAATGAAACATGGAAAAGTAAAAGTTTTTAAGAACAGAAACAACATTAGAATAGATACTTCCTATATAAACTATAAAAACTTAACAAAACAAGAGGAAGAGAAAAGATAGAATAGTGTGCCTGTGTGTACCCTCAAGCAAGAGAACTCTAACCCAAGACCGTGGAAAACCATGGTACAGAAGCTATGGCACTACCTAAGACTAGAAAACAATGGTTTGATTTTGAAGTCTGTCTAATATATATATATATATATATATAATATATATATACATATATATATATATATATATATACACACATATATATATATATATATATACACACATATATATATATATATATATTTATATATATATTATTCTATCACACTGAGTGGCAACCACTCGAAAAGCACAATCGGCCACAAATTTCCCAAACTGCCATGTGGTAGTAAGGAAATGGGGAGAGAAGAAGGGGTGAATCTGTGCGCCTATGTGCATGTGCGTGTGCATGGATATCTTTCTTAAAACATTTTGGCTGTAATAAATTTGTAGGTTATAATAAAGTATTTATAGCAACAAATACTCAGAATCGAAAATAGGCGAGATATCCCCCTTTAAAGTTTTGCACATAAATAAAGAGATTGCATTCCCAGCAAGCTGAAGTAACGACAGGATAAATTAATTAAAGTATAGAGAAGTCCATGGTTTCACGTGGGGCTCCCTGCCGTTTACTGCAGCCATAACTCTTCAGGGAGTCTTTTGACTCCCGCTTTTGAACGGCCACTATTCTTACCCAACTTGCCTACATACAGGTTAGCCTACAGTGAAATGACTGTAAGCATTGGAAAGTTATAGCAACCCTATATATACTTTTTTCATTTTATTCTCTCCTCTCTCTCTCTCTCTCTCTCTCTCTCTCTCTTATATATATATATATATGTTGTGTGTGTATATATACGGTATATATATATATATATATACAGTATATATATATATATATATGTGTGTGTGTGTATATATACGGTATATATATATATATATATAGTTATATATATATATATATATATATAACTATATATATATATATATATATACAGTACAATATTTTATCGAATTTTAGATCTATCTCTGGTAATTTTCGTGTGATTAATTTGTATATTTGTCACCTACAATGCATTTTCCAGAAGTTGAATGAAAAGTTTTATTTTACAGGTTTACGCATCCAAAAGGCTTGCAATTAAAGACGAATGGATGTTATCGTCGGCGTTTCTTGAGCATATAATTCCAAGGCACAAATTTCAATGATGAATGCATGAGAGACATATGAATTGTTTTTCCTCATTATCATTTCTTTGTTAGAACTGTTAGCGTTGTTTTATTTAAAGAAAAACTTAAAAATTCCATGTTTGTAGGAAAATTATGTCTATGCCCATCGTTCGGAAAATGAGTAATTTATGAAGCAAGTCTGATTCCACCGGCTGAGTGAGCAAAAAAAAAATAAAGAAACTTAACATTTTAGGACGCATCCAGAGGTTGTGCCTTGCAGCTAATCATAAAATTTGCCTTTGCAAATGACGGCAAGTCGCGTTACTAACTGTAATTTCTTGTTTGCTTATTTTTATTTTCATTTTGCTCTATTTACATTTGGGTGATTTATTCATTTAAATGAAAAAGTAAGAATCTCCAGATGTACAGAATAATTATTAGGGGAATCTGACACGGCTTATTCTCGACGACTTTCTCGATTTTGGAAGTGTGATATATCATTTTCATCTTGAAAATCTACGCTCGCTCTAAGGTGCTCGGGTCACATATAATTTTAGATATACGGAGCAGAGAATGTGCAGGCTTTTCTTGATGTCGCCCAGAGGGCTTCCGAGCCGTTTTACCTCGAAGTTCAAAGACGGAGTGAATATTCCTGAAGAAACATTTTGAAGGAGATAAGGAGTTTGGTGTGTGCCAGTGGGTTGGAACTGAAAGAGGAGTTAAAAGGAAGGTAGAGATGGGTAAGGAGAGAGAGAGAGAGAGAGAGAGAGAGAGAGAGAGAGAGAGGGGTTGCGATGGAATGCGGAAAGGTAACATCATCCTGATCAGTCGTCTTTAATAAAAACGTAAGAAGAAATATCGCGACCACATCTCGGGGAAGCAACATCCTAGATGACCCCAATTATATGCAGATCAGTTGACCCTTTTAATTATAAGGTCAGGGAAGAGAGATTGGGAGAGCTGGGAAAGGCGGCGTTGGTGATGAAAGGTGAAGTTAGAAGTTGAAAAGGGAAGTGAAGACACAGGGCAAAGAGGTCGAGAAAAGAATCTATGTATAGTAGAAGCGAGATGCATAACAAATGAATAGGTCGACAGTCAGTGGTATGGGTAACAGGTACTTGCCTCGAGTGGATGTATGGGCTGCTGGTTAGTGCAAGTCAAGCTAATAAAGTAAAGGGTCGAGAAGAATGAATGTGCTCACAACGTTATGAAAAACTCGTTTCCCAATGCAGATAGGCAATAAATGTTTCGTTGAGAAAAGGTTTATACACACACACACACACACACACACATATATATATATATATATATATACAGTATATATATATATATATATATATAGAGTATGTGCTTTTTAAACCATACTGGTTTAATTTGTATATGATGTATTTTTGGCATCAAAAACTGAAGATGACGTCTTTCCTGGTGAACATAAATACAGTTAGGTTTCAGAAAAGACGAAATCTTCATCTATATTGTTTCATTTGATATCTGATACTGACAATTGTTCCATTTAATATATGATGCTGACAGTTTTTTTTTTTTTTTGAGCGGTTTTTTCACATCTCTCTTTGTCATGGCTACAGTGGTTGAACTCTGGAATTATACTTCAATGTACAGTAATATTTGTAAATTCCCTAATTGATTAACAAGTATTGATATATGGAATCTGAGATTGTTCGAAATATTCGATAAATGGAAAGTATTTTTTTTTTCACTGTCATAGCCTTTATCATCATCGATGTCGAACGGCCGTGGCCCTCTGCACAAAACTTCTCCATTCATTCCGGTCTTGAGCCTACCTTTCCAACTCCACCATCGTTAGCCCATGCATCTCCTTGATATTGTCACTTATCTAGTTTTAGGCCTTCCTCTTGTTCTTGTACCATAGACTGATCCAATTAGTAGCGTTCTTTCCAGAGTATTGTGTTTCCGAACCTGGTGTACAATAAAAGTTAGTTTTCTTTCATCCAAAATGTCAAGTAATCTTTTTTCGATATTGATCTTTTGTAGAACTTCCTAAGGACTCTTCTGTAACACCATAGTTCAAAACTTTCTAATCTTTTCCGATATGTACCTTTTAAAACCCAACATTCTGAGCCTTTATATTGAAATGTAATTCTTTCGTTCAACGATTGTAGCCCTGACGAAGAGCCACGTGAAAAAGGAACTCACAACAGCTGTTGCCACCAGGTATTAAATGGAACAATATATTTGTAGTCTTCACCTTTTCTTGAAATTTAATTGGAGTTTTGTGTATCCGGAGGGATTTTATACGCGAGTTTTTAGATTTGACATCATGTATAAATCAAGTATAAATGCATATATATATATATATATATATAGGTGTATATGTATCGGTATATATGAATGTATGTATATGTATATGTTTATATGTATATATATATATGCATGTATATATATAAATGTATGTATATATATAAATGTATATATGTATATATATATATATATATATATGATATCGAATCCGTGCTATAAAATCAGTGATGATTTTTTTTGTCATCTCTAATCTTGATAGGAAGGAATGTAGACCTGTAACTTTCCCTAGTTCAGTGCTTGAAGATGGTTTCTTCTAGTTTGTTAGGCTCATCTCCCATATAAGTGTTTAGTTTCGCTTGATGAAAATGTTAAACTTTACATTATCATAAAAAATATATATGATAAAGTTACTTAGAATGTTTCTTTTAGGGATCCCAAATAACAAATTGTTTTCATATATGTTTATTTCAGTTATAATACCTTTATATATCTATTCCAAGAGAGTGGACCAAGAGCAAATTTTATAATCAATGCTCTTAACACTAAACCAGTCAATTAATTCTACTTACTCTCCCTTTATTTTGTCCCCACTGCAATGAGGATTCCTATTTAGTTTTCTGAATGTAAAGTACTTTCTTGGACTCTCATTTTAAGGAGACATATATCAAACACCGTCTCTTTCCACATTTACTCTAAAGGGTTCGCTAATCTTTGGATTTGGAATTCCTTTCCTGTGTCTGCTTTTCCTGACACTCTTTGGATCTCGATATTTCATCGTATATGAATCTGGTGTAGAGTTTCCTCTAACGTTAGACTTATCTGCTTTTCCTCCCTTTTTATCCCAATTTACTTTATTTTCATTATTTTTTAGTTAATATGTCCCTCAACTTGTGTGTCTACACCCGCAAACTTTTTTAGTTCGTCTATGCATCGTCTTCTCTTTCTTCCCCTGCTTTTGTAATCCATAGCGACTCATTCTGTTATTCTTAATGTCCATCTACTGCCTGTCGTTCTCGTATGTCCTGCCCATGTCTATTTCTTTTTCTTACAAGTTGTTAGAATATCCTCTACTTTAGTTTTCTCTTGAGTCTATGTTGCTCTTTTTCTTTCTCAATGTTATTCCCATAATTATTCTTTTCATGGGTCTTTGATTTGTAACTAGCTTATGTTCTAAGCCTTTGGTAAGGCTCCAAGTTGCCCATGCATAAGTTAATGCTGGTAGGACCATCGAATCAAATACCTTTCTCTTTAGAGAAAGTGGCATTTTACGTTTCATAACCTCATTTTGTTTACCAAAAGCTCTCCATCCTATGCTTGTCCTTTTAATTTTGATCTCATGTCCGGGGGAAACGCTTACTGTCTGTCCTAAGTACGTATATTCATTAACACCTTCTAGAGGTTTGTCCGTAACCCTTATTTGTTGTCTGCATTTTCATTGAACATTATCTTAGTTTTATTTCAGTCCTACATTTCTGCTTTTTTCGTATTCGAATCGTTTATTATTTCTCATACTCTACTTTAAAGAAGTGAAAGAAACAAATATATTCAAATTTCTATTTATCTCGTTGGTTCTTCCCGTAACCCGCTGAAGTAGACAGTGATATCCAGACCTTAATTTCCTTTTTCCTACTTGAGATGCAGAGTAATTTCCTTAGGTACGTAATGTGGTAAGTTTGTCATTTCCTAATGTTGATAGGGGTTCCTGATAAATATGAATGCGAAGGATGTGGGTTATGCAGAAGACAAAGACTATTACTGAATATATAAATAGATTAATATTTGCGTGACGTGCATTTAATTTTCCACTGTTTGAACATTGCATTATGTATATAGTACAGCATATATATATATATATATATATGTGTGTGTGTGTGTGTGTGTGTGTATATATATGTGTGTGTATATATATATATATATATATACATATATATATATATATATGTATATATATATATATATATGTGTGTGTGTGTGTGTGTATGTATATATATACATATTGTACAGTATATAAATGCGTGTATGCACGCCTTTGTGCAAGTGTTTCGGACCGTGCGTGATCTGCTTTTTGGTCGTGACAGGTGTAGCTAAGTTGTTGACTGTATTATGCTCTTTTACTGTCTCTTCATTATTCTTTCCATAGGGCTTTGAGTTGTAACTAACTTGTGTTCTAAGGTTTTAGTAAGGCTCCGGGTTTTTGGTGTATTTGTTAATACTGGTAGGACCATCTGATTACGTACTTATTATCTTAGAGAAATTGGCATATTACTTTTCATGATATCATTTTGTTTACCAGAGGCTCTCCATCCTATGCTTAGCTTTCTTTATATCTCGGTCTCATGTTCTGGGGATCACACACAAAGTGTGTCATTAACAATCGCTAGAGCAGGGTTTCTCAACCAGGGGTAAATTTACCCACTTGGAGGGGGGGGGGGTAAAATATGGCATGGCAGAGGGTAAATTAATGGAGTAAATTAATGGACCTCATAACTGAGCAATAATTCTACAATAAATTGTGCATTTTAGGGATCAAACAACTCCAAGGAATATCAGTAACCATTGTTGAAGCAGTGAGAAGATAGCAGCATTGCGGAAAAAGCTAGATTTATGAGCACAAAGAGTTCATCACAATAATTTAGCAAATTTTCCAGACTTGCATGAGTTCATCAGTGAAGGACCTGGTGTATTACCTGGGATAAATGAGGGCATCACTGGACATTTGAAAATCTTGAAGAATCAGTTCACTGACTACTTTTCCAAACACATGATTCCAACAGAGAGATGGATCATGAGACCTTTTGCCACTGAACTGTCAGAAAGGAAAGATAATGACCCTGCAAAAGATGAACAGATCGATCGTCAATCCTCTTAAATTTAGAAAAATTTGGGAAGGTTGGTATTAATGTTTGGGTAAAGCTTCTAGATTCATTTCCCTTCTCACTCAGCGTGGCTTCCAAGTTCTTGTTCCTTTTGTAACTACATACTGAATCGAATTAAGGTTCTCAACTTGAGTAACAATGAAGACAAGGCCAGGAACTGCTTGAAAATCAGTGATTATATGAGAGTAGCTTTGTCATCAACGGCTACTCGAATAAGCAAGCTGATTGTCGCTATGAATCAGCAGTGTTCTCACTAATAATGTACCAGGTGTTTCTGTATGGTGTTGATTTTTTACAAAATAAAAGGACTGTCGTTTTTCTTTAGACAAGTTTTTTTTTTTTTTTTTTTTTTTTGTACGTGGAGGTGTAAATGGACGGCATAATTTCTTTTTCTTTATCAAAGTATATCACAATATTTTGTGTAAAAACATAAACAAGAAAACATTTCTTTTCTTATTTTCTTATTTTTCTATGCCTTTATTATCATCATAGGGGACCATACGCTCTGTGGCGCGTTGCTGCACAGAATCCGTGCTATGTCTTTATGATGGCTATGAACTGAGTGTATGGGAGTAAGGGGGTAAATGGAGATATATATCAAGCCAAGGGGGTAATTGATTGAGGAAAGGTTGAGAACCCGTGCTCTAGAGCTTCGTCTATAACCATTATTTGTTGTCTTTGCATTTGCATTGAACATTATCTTAGAACATTTTCACTCCTACATTTCTGCCTTCTCGGTTCAAATCTATCATCTTTTACAATTCCTCCATGATTCAGTAAATAGAACTGTCATTTGCAAATCTCAAGTTGCTAATATTAATTCCTACATTTTTCCAATCTAGATTCTTAAAAATTCCTAGGCATGCTGTGAATAATTTCGGAGAAATGGGATCTTCCCGTCTAACTCCTTTCTCAATCTGAATTTTCTCACCATCTTCATGTCGTTTTAGGATTGCTGTACTTCCTGTATAGATATCTTCAAGTGTTCTAATATAAGATTCATCTATCTATTGATTTTAAAGGGCTTTTATTACTGCTGAGATTTTGACAGATTCAAAAGCTTTCGCATAATCTATAAATGCCATAAAAGTGGTTATCATATTCTATTGATTTTTCTATTAGCTAGGTTTAGTACATACAGTTCATGGGTATGGTTAGTTGTTGAATATCCGCTTCTAAAATTTGCCTTTTCTCTTGGTGATTTAAGAAGTCTAGCTGTCTTTCTATTCGGCCTAATATGATCTTTTTTATATTTTACATATTACTGATATATATATATATATATATATATATCTATATATACATATATGTATATACTGTATATTGTGTATATATGCATATATATATATATATATATATATGTATGTATAATATACAGTATATATTGTATATGTATATATATATATATATATATATAGATATATATATATATATATATATATATAAATATATATATATATGTATATATATATTTATATATGTGTGTGTTTACATATATATATATACATATATATATATATGTATATATATATATATATATATATGTATATGTATATTTATATGTATGATCATATGTATGTGTATATATATTATCTATTTTTAACTGTAATCTTTTCTGTTCAGAGGAGGGGTAATGCCACATGACCAAAGCTGTTCTATGGATTTTCCATGCACAGGACCTTTATCTGTACCCATTTATAGAGGGTGCACAGGCACGGGTACAGGTCGGGCAGTAATCTGGGAGCAATCCAATTTCTTGCAAAATGGGATTCCCGGGCTGCGGATCGCACGCTATAGAATGTTTCGGCAGTCACCATGTCCTTAAATATAGCCTATGTATACACACATATAATATATAAACATATATATATATATATATGTGTGTGTGTGTGTGTGTGTGTGTTTGTGTATATATATATTTGTATATATATATATATATATATATACTTATATATATATATATATATATATACTACTATATATATATATATATATATACAGTATATATATAGATATAGATATATATATATATATATATATATATTATGTATATATACAGTATATATATATATATATACAGTATATGAATGATTGAGTATATTATATAGATTCCACTTACAAAATGCACTGTATTTAATGACGTTTATTGTTTTCTATAAAATTACCAAACAATTTAGAGCTAAACTTGACTTGATTCTGCCCATGATTTATTGTTGAAAGTTTGATTTAGAATATATCGAATAGTAAAATATGTTGAAATCAGATAACTTCTCGTAAAGCATCCTTACCAACGGAATATGTGAGTTGAGTGAAGTAAAGATATTAACAAAATTAAATTGAAACAAAATGTCAAATGTAATATTTAAAGTATAGATTTTTTTTTTTTTTCGACAAAGGTTTTTTTTTAGATATTTGTTTTTACAATAAATAAGCAGTTTTGCTATTATCATTATATATGAATAGGTTATTTGCACGCATATAATGATAATAATAAGAGTAATGTTAATGATTTTTTATGATTATAGTGAAGGATGAATAATCATAGATCGGTGGGTTTACTGACATGCTTTTTTCTTTGAATACTTATTGAGAGAGAGAGAGAGAGAGAGAGAGAGAGAGAGACTTCGTTTGATGTCTTTTGATAAGAAGTTCGTTGTGTAACAGGCTCTGTGATGGCTGTCATTGACTTTGTAAGCCACCAAGCTTGTTAAGGTTCCCAATGATTGATTTTTTATGCAAATGCCAGGGAAATGTGCAGCGATATAGGAGGATTCGTATGCGTCTCCGCGCAGGTGTGGTTCGGGGCTTGTAGCATTGTTAGCTTTGCTCATTTCCCTAACCACTTTTCCTCCAACAATTCCTCCTTCTCCTCTTCCTCCTCTCCGTCCGGCTATTTTCTTTCTTTCATCGTCTTCGCTTCTCTTCATTCGAGCTCCTTGACTTGTTGCGGGGTAAAAAGTTCACACGTCAAATAGAAATTTGCTTAAAGGGGTCGGGTAAATATCCTTAAAGGGCTACGTTCAGAAAATGTAAAAGTCTAGAAAATGTAAGAGTTAAGAAAATGCAAAAGTTTAGAAAATGTAAGAGTTCAGAAATTGTAAAAGTTTGGCTGTAAAAAATAAAGTTGAATGACTGTTAATAGATTCCAAACCTTATCGGGAGTACAAGGGAAACTTCGGTTTTTTTCTTTTAAAAGTAATCTGCTTTACTTATTTAGCCGTGCGAGATATGTGAATCTTCAGGAAATGTTTCTAACTTAGCAATAAAGTCATATACATCTCTTGAAACATAAAGGGTAGATGGAGCTTGATTTAATTCTGCTTCCATGGCGGCTGCGTAGATAAGATATTTGAAGAAAGTAACGAGTTCACAGATAAGAGCACTTTTGGAAGACCATCCATTCTCTAATTACGGACCATGGATGAAATTATAGGGAAAACTTTAGTTCAGCAAAATGTGTGTGTGTGTCTGTGTGAGTGTGAGTGTGTGTGTGTGTATCAAGCCTCTGAGATAAAAATTTTAAGGTGGTGCAAAACTTTTCAGACCCCTTTCCCCATCCATTAGCCATTCTGTTTTCCACCACTACGGTTGGTAGCCATAAGCTTTAAGGTCTTTGGAAGGCCAAACATGGCAAGAAAGGTGGAAAGGGCTGCAACGGTGCATTTTATGAATCACCTGCATGTGAGACATAGCTCTTGTGACCCTGCTATTTTTACTCCGTTAAAGTTTGCAAAGAGGGTTGAGTGGAAAGAATTCTCAATGTTTTTTTTTTTTTTTTTATAAAAAAATATCATTTATTAGATAACCTTATATGATATAGTACTCTAGTGTATGAACCAAATATCATATGATATAGTACTTTAGTATATGAACCAAATATCAAAAGCCTCCTTCCCTCATCCGGGAGTTTTAAAGAATCGTCTTATTTGCTTCCTACTATGAGAATCAGGGCCTCTGTAACACGGTTTTTTCGCAATAACTTTTTTTTCTATGAATTTCATAAATATAACGCTTATTCAGAATGCACATTATATCTACACATAAATTTTGACTATATTCTGCATTACGTAGGTTGAATAAATTTGGTACTTTATTAAGTAAAAGTGACGATTTTTGAAGACGGGCCAACTTACTCAGAGAAAAGGTTTCGAACGCACTCGTTACGTAACTTATGACGGCATTTCTTCTCTCTTTCTCGATCGATGATTGGTTATACGTAACGAAGGCTATACCTCTGCCAACAATAACACAAAAGTGTAAATAAAAGCAAAGCAGTACACCTTTATGAACTCTGAAACCTCTCCACTGAGAATTGTCATAATGAACAAACGAACAAAATATGTTAATAAATACAAAAACACTTCGATTATTTGTCTAACTCCCAAAATAAGTTTCCTAAGAAATTACAGTCTACTTTATAGCTCACAATCAGACTGACAAGGTGTAGGGAATAGTTGGTAATTTTCAAAAACGTAGTAGACAAGCTTGATTTGATAACTGCTATATCCAATGTCAAGCAATTTTTATTTATTATCTATCTACCGATCTATTTACTGTAAAAAAAAAAAAAAAATAGCCGGGTACTGTATTTTGCTTTAAACTTTCACCAATAATTGTCGTCAGAATGATGACTTCATGAGGCTCCACCCACTTTAGCCTCGTTATAATTCTGGATAACACTGAAGGCTATCATGGACATTGTTGGATCAGAAAATTAAAATTCTGGCTATAAAACTTATTTCTCGAGTAGTTGTAAGAAGTGCTAAATGATCCTCAAGGATCCCAGCAGTTGACCTAAACATTTAATTCATGTATACTACTGTTGTGGCACTACTGTTAAAGTAGTATTACTACGCTAGCACAGATACCCCACCCACATTTATGTATCGTTCCGCCATTCATAAAGTCTGTGTCATTTTTTTTCACTGTGCAATAAGCCATGGCCTCCTCAGAATTTAAGTTTTATATTAGATGATAGGCTATTTCATTAAGCTGACAAATTTATGGCAACTGGGTATGTTCTTGCCGATGTTGAAGCTAAAGATAAAGTTTGGTATCATTCCTTCATTGCATTATCATCTTTACTACTATTTGTTTTGCTACATGTAGTAATTATTTTAAAGGATAAATGAATTATGTTCACTTTACTCCTATAAATTCCCATAAGATGTACAAATAAAACTCCTAAAACTATTCATGATTTATTTACAAAATGCAGTCATGCCCAAAACATAGCCAACACGGTCGTACGGCCTAAGAAGAAGAAAAAAAAATTATATCGGATGATCCGTTGGTCTGATGGAGAGTTTAGCACAAAATTCTCATTTTAACAAAAATAGTTATATCAAGACTGTTTACATACAATCTCTCTCTCTCTCTCTCTCTCTCTCTCTCTCTCTCTCTCTCTCTTGGTGGCATAGTGAATAGTTAATGGAAATGTTCAAAAGCCTGAGTGACATTACAAGTATTATAATCATATTACGCTAAATACAAATCAGACCATAAACATTGGATTTAAACTAGAAACTGAATAATTACCTATTCAGGCTATAGTAAATATGGCCATGGGATTTCTCTTGACTGTATAAAGTTGCAAGTCGTAAGATAAATGCAGTTTTGCAACCACAGGGGCAATTCCAAATCCTGCTAGCCATTCTTGACTGTTATGGGTTCCAGAGCCGATGGAAGAAGGTGAATGGGTGTCCGGTGGATGGGTGGGGCAAAATTTTGTCAAAAGGTGTTTACATTGCTTACGTAATGAATGTTTTCGACTCTTGGCTCGTTATCACTGGCCATGGCGTCGGCTAGATCATTTTTACTCTATAAAAATTAAAACTATCGGGTTTAGGTTATTGAAAATGCTGACAAAATTTGTGTGTGGTTGTAAAATATACATATGTCAACTTTCAGCTACATCCGATGCCTTGATAAGGAGCAAAGTCCAAAAAACCGTGTTACAGAGGCCCTGAATCTCATAGTAGGTGCCTAAATCATGCATTTCTAGGTGCTTAAATAAAAGTAACTGCTGTGAACATGGCAAAAAAAAATAGAAATAAAATGGGTTTTTTTCATGGCCCCAGTGGTGATGCAGTACTTAACCGCGTACATTACATCAGTTTATTGACAATATATCTTTTATTGCTCTTCCAGTCAATATAAGCAACATATCATTGAAAACCATGTTTGCATATCAGTTGCATGTATAATATGATTCTCTTGTTATAAGTTGAAGTTCTTTCTGAAATATTATATTTGGAACTAGGTCGTTTTTTGTGTTTGGCAAATAAAGATTATACTCTTCTTAACTATTAACGCCAACTATTTTGACAATCTTTAGTACCTGTATCTGTTCCTAAGCGATTGACCAAACATAATTGTGGTATGATTGGTAAGAAAAATAGGATTTCTCTAAGCCCTCTAAGTCACCCTCATTAATGCTTTTTTTTCAACTGACTTAGAAATTGGCTACGCACCTTACAATGCTGGCATTCTTATAAATTCTATATTTTATATACAATCAAAATAGTTGACATACCATTGAAATGCTAGATTTGGTGCATATATTTTTGTTAAACAATTGAAATAATGAACTTTTTTTACCGAATAAAATCTTTCAAAATTTAAGATGAGTAAGAACTTTACGAACACACTCGGAAAAATGGGCTTATAACGCCAATAAATTATCAATAGAGATCAGGCTTTATTCATATGAACGTAAGCAAATAGCAACCACAATCACTTTGGAAGTGTTTCAACTAAATTTATCTTGGCCGATATAATTTTGCCAAAATTTATATACGAGTAGTAATTCATGATTATTTTCTTAATTTCATAATCATCCACTTAGAAGCCTGTAATTGTTACAGAATTACAAGGCTCATCTTCTTGAATACCTATTCCACCATCAATCCAACACTTCTTACGTCTTCCTCTCCTCCTAATTAACACTTCCGATTCGTACACTCTTTTCACTAACTTGTCTCCTTTGTTTCTTTTTCACATGGCCGAATTATCCGAAAATTCATATTAATTATTTTATGTACACTGTGATAATGAGTCATATTATAATCTAAAATGAAGAATCATTCTTTTTTATTTTGAATATTTTTCCAAAGGAGAAATACTACTATGATATTGAATCGTGGTTTTCTAATGCAAGAAGTACACAAATATAACTGAAGGCCGCTATTTTGTTGATAGTATTGATGTTAGCAACTAGATTCATAGTCGGTACTCCATTAAGTCAACGCCCCACCAGTACGGATATTTTAAACAGTCGTTAATTATTCGTAATAGGAAAGTCCTTTTTATTTAAAATATTTTCAGCATATCATTTGAGGTGTTTAAAAGACAATATCATATTTTGCGTGGAGCACGCTGCTCCCTTTAATGATGTGCTTCATTTGCTGCAGGAAGTGTAACATTTCTGTGGAAAAAGGTGAGGGGCTCCATCATTAATACTTGCTGGTGTGAATAAACCTGCCGGCTGGAAGCTGGCTCTCTCTCTCTCTCTCTCTCTCTCTCTCTCTCTCTCTCTCTCTCTCTCTCTCTCTCTCTCTCTCTCTCTCTCGTGGTTAGCAAGCTAAGGTGGGTGTGTTAACAATGTAACAATGATGACCATTAGTTCTACGTAGGATGGTGTATTTTTCTAAAAGGATTATTATGATTACTATTGTGATGGAGATGAATAACATTGACTTTGCAAAAGGTTAGATTCTATGGAAATTCTTGATTGCATTTACATGCTGTCATCATAATTTTCATCTAGACAAAAACATGAGTTTTGTGTCATATTTTTGGGATGTAATACTCTATTTACTTCACCAGCTTTCAACGAGGTTATCTGAATCGACTATGAAATATTTCAGTTTTTTTCTTCGAATGTATTTCAAGATTTTACCCGAAATACCTATTTCAAAATATTTTCAATTTTAATTATTAGATTTATTTTTTGTACATTAAATGAAAGTATTTTTTAAATATATTTTTATTATAGCTTTTATTGGTATTCATGATTGTAAAGTTAAACGACCAATGCCTTAACTTTTGTTTCTGTGACCTTTGTTCTTGCAGCACCAGTTACCGGTAATAATCAATTATTAATTTTTGTATATTCATTATAACTGCTCTACATAAATTAAGATGATGAATGTCATCATAATGTAAATTGGATGAATAATTTTTATGGTTATTCTCTCTCTCTCTCTCTCTCTCTCTCTCTCTCTCTCTCTCTCTCTCTCTCTCTCCTCTCTCTCCTCTCTCTCTCTCACTGTTTTTTCTTTGACCATAATTTAAAAATTATCGTATTCTAGCCACTCTGTCAGTTTTTAAGCTAATGATGGTTAATGCTTCGAGAAAATTGAATCCTTACACTCCATACATACAAAAAAAATTTTTAACCATATTTTTCTGAAAACTATATTTGCTAGTTGCAAATGACTAAAAGGAACATAGTACAGTATATGATACAGATGGAAATAGAAATATTTCATTTTAGGATATAAGCGAATGTTGAATTCTTTTTTTTTTTGTCTTATTCAAATTGAGGTTTATTTTATCTTTTTCATCCCAGAATTTTAAAACTCAAAGTATGAATTTAGATAATCTAAACTTGTCAAATAAATGTTACGAAAAAAACGACTGCTTAACGAAAGGTATATAGAAAATAGCATCATGTGTTAACTGTTTTTAGGATAAAATAATGAACATAAAAACCGCACAAAAATAGACTAACTCGGCAATACCGTGAATGTTGAAGAAGATAGGTTTAAAAAATGAGAAGGAAAAACTGAGAAGATAGGTTTAAAAAAATGAGAAGATACAGTAGGTTTAAAAAATGAGAAGATAAGTTAAAAAGATGAGAAGATAGGTTAAAAAGAAGATAGGTTAAAAAAGATGAGAAGATAGGTTTAAAAAAACGATAAGATAGGTTTAATAAAATGAGAAGATAGGTTAAAAAGATGAGAAGATAGGTTAAAAAAATGAGAAGATAGGTTAAAAAATGAGAAGATAGGTTACAAAAAATTAGAAGATAGGTTTAAGAAAATGAGAAGATAGGTTAAAAAATGAGAAGATAGGTTGAAAAAAATGAGATCGAATGCGGGAGATAAGGTCACCAAAGTCAGGAAAATCAGGCAAGATCTCAAATCTGTGATCCTGACTTTGTAACCTTTGATCAACATTGTGAGGCATTTAATCACGTCGGGACTGGTATTACCGAAAGGAATTTACATCTGCTTAAAAAGCATTATAACCATGTGATTTGCATCTCATCATCAGGTGATGTATATCTCGCAGTTATATACTGTGTGCTTGATGCCTGGTCGCCTCCACAGTGTTACACTTTTGCTTTGTTGCGAGGCAAGGTGAAGGTACTCTTAAAGCGGGGCTTATATAACTGGTTTGCTGTGTCGTATTATTATTATTATTATTATTATTATTATTATTATTATTATTATTATTATTATTATTATTATTATTACTATTTTTATTAATATTATTATTATTATTATTAGTACTCCCGATTCTCTGATGGGCGAAGTTTAGCAACAAGGATTTCCAGACGCCTTAGGCATGTAAGCTATATGATTATCCTTGCACGCAGACACCTTCTGAAAGCAAAAAAATTTGGGTAAATTCAATTTATTATTATTATCATTATTATTATTATTATTATTATTATTATTATTATTATTATTATTATTATTATTATTATTATTATCGTTGTTTCTATTGTTGTTGTCGTTGTGAATATTGACATTAGTAGTAGTAGTAGTAGGTGTTGTGGTTGTCTTTGTGGAAGCGTCTAGCAAGATAGCGTTAACCCTGGCAAGGTTCGAAGAGAGAGTTTCGTTTTTTTATTGTATTACCCGTTAATTACAGATATTTAGAGGGGAAAGAAACTGTAATTCAACAGATACTGTATATTATTTAAAGTACAATTATATACGTTACCTGTGTCTGTCGCTCAATAATTCGATGCCCTCCACGATTGATCTTATCTGCGGTATATTCACTTTCATTTCTTTGTAAACGAGATATGATAATAAAAAGAAGATACGCGTGTATGTGAATATAGAATTTGCACTTTTCCAATCTCATGTTGAAGAGAAATCATACAAGTGATGTCGGAATTATACTTCATGGTTGCTGGAACTCATATGTTTCAGTGATGTAATAAATAACATTATTAATTGTACTGTAACGTATTGACATTATAGCTAGTTTAAAAATGATTTAGCAAAATGAAATGAAAGCATCATCGAATAACATTTGTATAATGTTTTACATGGAATCTCTTTTGTGAATGAATGGCGATGATTTAATGCTAGGAACATTTTGTCAAGAATGAACTCTATTTTCTTTCTATTTTGTTATATTTACTGTGACTTTATCTTGAAGAGATTTTCTGTTTTTGTATACTTAGGTTATCTACTGGTACGCCATAATTGCCTATTGCTCACAACTAGAATGAAATTGGTAGTGACAAGGGTTTTCAAGTTGAAGCGATAAATACAAATGACAATGGAAGTTATCACAAATGCCTGAGGTAATCACGAACAACTTTATATCAACTTTATATGTTGAGGTTTTGATTATTTGTTATTACAAGTTGATCACATTTTAGATGAACATTACGCCCCCACCCCCACCCCCCACCCCACCACCCATCCCATCCCAGCTCTTTTGATGATAAGCGTTGGTACTACGTAGCAGTTCGAGCACAATGCAACGTCAGTCCAATGACATGGGCCTTTGTGTTGGCCATCGGCTTTGACAGCATTCCCAGAACGTCCATCTCGCGCACCAGCCATCTGATACCCCTGGTGTAAATTCTCCTTAATGATTTGGAAGTGATATTGATAATTCGAACACTACGGTCAATCCTTTGAGATCGTTTCTTTTTATGTAATTATTTTTTATCTGATTTTTTTCTCTTTGGAATCCGATCCCCTGCGACCATCTGAACATCCCATCCGGCCAAATTATAGCGGATTAGTTACACGGCGTTCAGATGGACTCGAAATTACATAGGCCCCTGTGCTATATATAACCACTCGAGCGATTAGATGCGATTACACTTTTCATCTACGAGATAGGGAGTCTGCCATTAGGAACGGTCCACTGTACACTTTCACACCTGGTTTCGAAGCCCGTAATTAGTTGGAGGCGTTTTTTATCGGCTGCGGTGAACTGTTCGGGGAACACGACATGGGGTCAGGTGTAGAAATAACACCTGAGGGCGGCAGTGGGTGAGGGCTGGTGTGAGTTTAGCATAACCACCAACGCATCCACCCCTCCTCCCTCATTGCATACCTGTTTTACACTCATTTTTTTTTTTTTTTTTTTATAGTTTTTACTTCTTTATTTCTCCTTTGGGCATTTTAGCAGTTGAATTCTGGCCGATGGCTTTCGCTTAGGATCTCTGCATCCCGATCATTTGGGATTTTATTAGCTATAATTTTCTCTCGTCTCTCAACGCTCCTGTGAGGTTGGGAGATCCGTATCTGAGAGGAAGTAGAGGCGGAGACACGTCACCTTTCTACTGCTGGGAATTCTATGACTTGATTCTATGGTGTGATAATGACTTAATTTATTAGCCGTAATAAGGAATAAATTGTATGGTGGTGAAGTAACTCAATTTAAGTAAGTGGTCGCCATGTCATCATTTGTGCTGCCTTCAGTTTAACGTTATTGTGATTTAATTTCAGTACCTCTCTCTCTCTCTCTCTCTCTCTCTCTCTCTCTCTCTCTCTCTCTCTCTCTCTCTCTCTCTCTCTCTCTCTCTAAGTTCTTATGAATGTAAACCATAATTTTTTTACTTGTATGTGAAAGTCATTAATTTCAGTGTTTTTATTTTTTTCAGGTGAGTTACAATTCAACATGGAACGTTGTTTCACACAACAGTAAGTCAGCAACGAGTATTTTGTATCGGTCTTTCATATTTATGTTTAGAGATGTTTTTATATAACATTATACATTCACTACATATACAGTGTATATATATATATATATATATATATATATATATACTATATATATATATATATATATATATATATATATATTTACATATATATATATATATATATATATATATATATATATATATATATATATATATATATATATATATATATATATATTATATATAGTGTTTGTATCGAGAGGATTATTTATTTTACTCAAGCTTCCCTGTGTATTTTTGGAGTCTTCGAAACTATAAAATATGTTTGCAATAGGATAACAGGCCTTGAAACCTTATGTTGAATGGTCGGTATCTAAAGATATTCCATTTGTTAATTTTTGGCGTTGAAGAGATACAGTAACGGTTACCAAGGGCTAGTGAGTTTAAAGTTGAAGTTACATTTTATTTTATGAGGCAAAATATATCAGAAGCAAAATTTTTTAATCTATCACCAATGTAAGTTGAGCAATGGATATAATATACTGAAGGCAATGATGGTCTGTCGGAAGTGCTTAATAAATATGGCCGTTGGAAAGTGGTCATCCTGCTCACTTTTATTTACTGAGTCGTGTCTGTTGATTGTTTTATTTCACTTACATTTAAACACGTGCCTTGCACTTAGTGAGGTCTTGGATGTGTTATGAGATGATTTAAATTGACATTTATTTTTGTTTAAACATACAATATTTGTTATGAATAAGTGATATTTTGTTATTTATCTGATGTGTACATAATTATTGACTGATTTCAGTGATATTTTCATATAACCTTGAGATGATCATGGTATTTAGATGATTTTATAATTAGAGTTCCTTTCTATATACTGTATGTGGTGAGAAGGAGATTTGACAGTGGATGTACTGTCACTCATTCTTGCCTTAGAGTTTCTTTTATTTAGGTCTGTAGCAGATGTTACTATACTTGCAAGGTAAGAATACCAGGTGCCTTTTCTCAGTAGTCTTTGTTGTTCATTTTTCCTTTTCAGGCTTTGTAAAAGGACGATTCACTTTCCAGGGGAAAAAGTGTGTGCGAGTTTTGCATTTTATCAATGGAGGTACGACCACTGCTACAGATTTCAACCCTTCTTTTACTTCAGTTCCCTTTGTTCTCTTTTCGTTCTTTTGTTCGGTTTGTGCCAGAGGTAACCTCGATTTCAACACCTGAGTATCCCTAAGTTTGGTTACAGATAACAAGTTTTCCTGTCATCCTCGATTGCTATTTGCCGTTATTTTTATCCTTTGCCACTGAGTGGTAGAGTTTCCCTTTTGTGACACGGGTACCATGGTCTTTAGTCTTCTATCCAGGGGGTTAACCTTGCTACAAATAGCAATTTTTACTCTTACATCTCCAAGGACTTTACTTTCATGTTGTCTTATCTAAACTCTTTGGCCGAGGATGACTCACCTTTTCAGGAAAATTGTTTTTGTTTTGTTTTAAAATTTTTGAACTTTAGCAAAGGCCACCTCCCTTTTCAGGCAAGATTGCAGGTCTTTTCATTAACTCTTGCAGAAACTGTCCCAGTTTTTTTTTTTTTCTTCTTTTTTCGAAATTTTCAGTCTTATCTCGTTAACTACGCTGTTTTACGCATTCAAATTGAATTCAGGATTAGTTACTGCTTTAAGTAAAAAATATTAAAACAAAGTAACTAGATTAAAAAATGTTCTATGTAACGGATATTTTATATTATCTGAAGTCACTGTCATTTACAATTATTAAAAATGGGGTCCAAATAACTAATATAACATATTATTATTATTATTATTATCATTATTATTATTATTATTATTATCATTATTATTATTATTATTATTGTTGTTGTTGTTGTTGTTTAGCTAAGATACAACTCTAGTTGGGAAAGCAAGGTGCTAAAAGCCATAGGACTTCAACAGGGGAAAATAGCCCAGCGAGGAAATGAAACAAGAAAATAAAATAAACTATAAGAGAAGTGATGTACAATTAAAATGAAATATCTTAAGAACAGTAACAACATTGAAATAGATCTTTTATATATGAATTATAAAAAAAAAAAATCAGCGGAAGAGAAATAAGATAGAATAGTGTGCCGAGTGTACACTCAAGCAATAGAATTCTACCTCAAGACAGTGGAAGACAATGGTACAGAGGCTATGGCACTGCCCAAGACTAGAGAACAATGGTTTGATTTTGGATTGTCCTTCTCTTAGAAGAGCTGCTTACCATAGCTAGTCTCTCTTCTACCCTTACCAAGAGGAAAGTAGCCACATATCAATCACAGTTAACCCCTGGAATGAAGAAGAATTGTTTGGTAATCTACTGTATGTTGTCAAATGTACGAGGACAGAGGAGAATGTGGAACCAAGTATGCCAGACTATTCAGTGTATGTGTAGGCAAAGGAAAAATGAGCCGTAGCCAGAGAGTGGGATCCAAGGTAGTAATATCTGCGGTAGTATCTCAACGGGCGGCTTGTGCCTTGGTCAACCTACTACATAATATGCTATGAAGGAGCTTACTAGAGTTTAACTGATGACTTTAGTAGTGTCTTCAAAGTCGATGAAGTAGAGTAAATGATGTTTGAAAGGTATTTTATTTTTGCAGAGGGGGAGAATAAAGAATAGCCTAACAAGGAGATAGCGTAATGATTTTTTAAAATGATCAAGGATTCCATGGAATTTTTTTCCATAGATAAATTAGGCACTTTTCAACCAAAGGGCTGCTTATCACTGTGGTATTTCTCTAAGAGTTCCTAGAACTATAAATTCTTGTCATAATTTATCGCAATTTTCAATTTCTGTGAAAAATGTGTCATAACCAGCATTCGGTAAATGTTACGAGAGACTGGTAAAATAGTTGGTACGTAATTGTGTGAATCTTTTTACATATATTCTGATGTTTCATCTAGAGGGGATTAAGCTTTTTTCTCTGAAATTCGCGTTATTGCCAGCCAGTGATTTTGATCTCGAATAGAGGAACTTTTTTTCGATATCTCGGCTATATATCATTTCTCCTTTGTTCAATTTCTTGTACTGATAACTTCTGACATGCAAGCTAGGAAGGTAAAGGTGTAAGCGCTAGTAGGCAGTATAATTTCAGTGGAAAATCTCTCTGTTTTAGACAATTGGTTATTCTATACCTGCAAATTTTGAGAAAATTCTCTCTCTCTCTCTCTCTCCTCTCTCTCTCTCTCTCTCTCTCTCTCTCTCTCCTCTCTCTCTCTCTCTCTCTCTCTCTCTCTGCAATTGAAAGTTATTCATTTTGTTGAAAGAGTTTAACTATAATTTCTTTTTTAGAATTTTTTTTGCATTAATTAATTTTACTTTGTGTCGCTTTGGTTTAGGCTGTCGTTTATAGGTTCCATTTTCTTTTTTTGGATGCCCTCTTACTTGTAATTATTATTATTATTATTATTATTATTATTATTATTATTATTATTATTATATTATATTATTATTATTATTATTATTATTATTATTATTATGTTGTTGTTGTTGTTGTTATTATTATCATTACTTGCTAAGCTACAACTCTAGTTGGAAAGGCAGGATGCTATAAACCAGAGGGCTCCAACAGGGAAAATAGCTGTGAGGAAAGGAAATAAGGAAACTATAAGAAAAGTAATTAACAATTGAAATAAAATATTTTAAGAACAATAACAATTTTGATATAAATCTTTCATATATAAACTATAAAAACTTTAAAAAACAAGAGGAAGGGAAATAAGATAGAATAAGGTGCC
>NC_090728.1:91530238-91540238 GCF_036898095.1 Palaemon carinicauda
TTTCATTTGTTTCCCGTTTCCTGTAGACGCTCTACTTAGATAGAGATGTAGATGTTCCTCATGTAAATTTATTTTAGCGTTGTTTCCATTACGGACGAAACATTTTACTGTATATATAATAAAGTAAACAATTCTCTGAAATGATACAGTTGTCAAGAAAACCTGTTAACATACTGCAGTCGAAAGAGTTGTTGAATAATAGTCCAAGGTAAAAGAGGTCAGACTCCTATCTGAAACCGTTACACATTTAAATACTTTTCCAACAACGGGTTTCTTAATGTATGAAGGTAATTGTTACTTGACAAATTTACTTATCATTACATATAACTTGTCATGAAATAATTGCAGACGGAGAGTTACTGTAATAAAACAAAAGATAATTACAAGATGGTTATCGCCTATCTTCTGATACACGTGAAACCTGAAAATGATGAGCGCTTAGATGAAAGTAGAAAGGACTAAATTAGAGTAAAAGTAAGCTGTTAATTAAGCAAAAATTCCAATATACAATAAACTGGTGCCCCACATACATGCGCATATACTGTATATATATATTATATATATATAATATATATATATATATATATATATATATATATATATGTATGTATATATATATCTATATATATATATATATATATATGTGTGTGTGTGTATGTGTGTTTATATATATATATATATATATAATATATATATATATATATATATATATATATATACATATATATATATATATTTATATATATACATACATATATATATATATATATATATATATATATATATATATATATATATATATATATATATAACTCCAAAGGAAAAAAATAGGCCAGTGAGGAAAGGAAATAAGGAAACAAATAGAATAGTGAGCCTGAGCGTATCTTCAAGCAAGAGAACTCTAGCCCAAGACAGTGGAAGACCATGTTACAGAGGCTATGGTACTACCCAAGACAAGGGTTATATTTTAGAGTGTCCCTCTCCTAGAAGAGTTGATTACCAGAGGTAGAGTGGAAAATAGCCACTGTACAATTACAGTGCAATAATTTTTTGGTTATGCTAGTGTTTGTAGGTGTAAAAGAAAGAGGAGAATTTGTATGATATCGGCCAGACTATTCAGTATGGGTAATGAAAGGAAAAATGAGCCGTAACCGAAGAGGAATCCAATGTAGTACTACCTGGCCAATCAATGGACTCGATAACTCTCTGGCAGTACAATCTCAACGGGTGGCTGGGGCCTTGGCTAGCCTACTACCGTTGGTAAGCACGGTGATATAGAAGTTTTAATGCATGTACTATTGAACAAAAGTCCACTGCGTCCATCTTGACTGAACAACTGATATTATTTAACGTCCTTTCTTTTCGTTTCCACAAAAGACAGTAGAATGTCTTATTCTCGTCAATATCAGCATTTATTTGTTATATTTTTTTACTTTTTAAGCAGGCAAATTAATTATCTCCAAAGGTGATGGCTATGTCAGTTTGTTTACCACTTCGTTATCGAAAGAAGCTCGATGCTAAAGTAGTTTTCCTTCACTCATGTTTGATTCGGCAGCTGATTATATAAATGATGTGACGAGTGAATAAAAGGTGATATAAAAGATGATGAGCTTTTCACTTGTGCAACGATCGTTATGTGATTTTCAGTTTAGTCCTCGTAAGGTATGCAAACACACGTACGGGCTAAATTATTATTTAGAGTAGTTTTTCTCTAGCATTTATTTTAGAACACCAAGGGAATCGAGTTATTGAAAAAAAATGCCTTAAGCTTATCAGTTCAGGGTAAGTAAAAAAAAACTTCTTTGGCGGTGCATGAGGTCGGTGGCTTATTTATTTAGGAACGAATCTCACTAATTTGATATTATATATATATATATATATATATATATATATATATATATATATATATATATATATATATATATATACCTGTATATATGTGTATATAATATATATATATATATATATATATATATATATATATATATATATATATATATATATATATATATATATATATATATATATATGTATATGTAAGTACATATGCCATATATATATATATATATATATATATATATATATATATATATATATATATATATATATATATTACATATACATATACATATACATATACATACATATTAATACATATACACACACACTGAACATTTATTAACCATTGGTTTGTAATACTCTTAGGTTTTCTTTTCAGGTTTTCCTTTTTTAGAAGAAGGTATTACTGTTGTCAAATGGCATATCAGGTGAATTGTTGTTGTTTATCATCAATGTTATTAATGATTGATGAGCGTTTCTTACATTTTTATTTCTGATGAAGAAAGCAGATTAACTCCATACCTGAAATATTTCGGAATGGATGAGCCTTTCAAATATATATTTTCTCTGCCAGTGTAAGGAAGCCCCGCTGTGTGGGAGGAATGGTTTGTTGCTCCTTGAATGCGAAAGTCA
Source organism: Palaemon carinicauda (assembly GCF_036898095.1). NCBI lineage: Eukaryota > Metazoa > Arthropoda > Malacostraca > Decapoda > Palaemonidae > Palaemon > Palaemon carinicauda. Next base: position 91,532,711 of record NC_090728.1, read on the forward strand.
AGTGAACGTGATATAGAGGCAGGTCATATTCGGAATCCTCAGCATCTTAGGTCGGTCACGTTGCTCTTACACGTATCTTGAAGAGTTAGATGCGCCACTCTCCCTTTGCTGTGGTTCTACGCTCAAATGAAAAGGTATATATCCCTATTGTTGCGGGAGCTAAAAATGCGAAGGGGCCAGGTAAATGAATATTTTCTTTTTCTAGTTTTTGCTTCATTGTTTAATACTTGAGTATTCATGTTAGTAAGCGTGTGGTATATATATATATATATATATATATTATATATATATATATATATATATATATATATATATATATATATACATACACACACACATACACACGCACACACACACACACACACACATATATATATATATATATATATATATATATATATATATATATAGTTGCGTTGACAAGAATATCCAGAAATTTTATATGGGGATTGAATATTAAATGGATTATAATGTATGAACTACCTTTTTACTGTTATATTTTTTCCATTCACACATTTATTAAGGCGTAAACTTTCCCTTAAAGATTCAAGTGTTATAAATTTCCCCAAATAAAGCACAGTATGATACGTGACATCGTATGATGTCATTGGCCTTGGAAGTAGACTATTTCCCGGGATAATTGAATTTTTGTGTTTCGGCAATTCCTATGTTTTTTTTTTTTTCTGTATTAGTCTAGATTGCTGAGTTTTTTAAATCTGAAAAAGAGAGAGAAGAGAGTTGAGTATAGGTGGAGTTTTTGTAACTGTATAGTATCCTTTAATAACAATCTTATTTATGGAGGAGTTGAGAGAGAGACAAAAGAAAAAAAAAGAGAAAGTGGGAACGAGAGACTTAATAGAGCGACAGGACAGAAGCTTCATGTTGAACCTTGGCACGAAAATTGGTAGAAGAGATTCGAGGTCAGACCGCGCCAGGAGGGGTTCACGGGTCAGGTCATGTCAGCCAGTATGAACGGAGACGGCGGGGCATTATCAGAATGCTGCAAAGGGTGTCATCATACATCACATTCATGTCTGAAAGTGCCAGAGGAGTTGGAAGGGGTCCTTCGAGTGAAAGTGCTCCTTGGAATGTTTCGTGTGGTTTCGGAAATGTCACCCGTTTGTCGTGTCACGGAGGTTTGCCCTTCGTGTACCCGAGGGACGTTAAGTTGGTATAGATTGGGTTCATTCTCTGGAAAGAGACCTTAAACTTTATTTTTGAAAATGCATAAATAAACAGGTGTTACTACTACTGATTATTATTATTATTATTATTATTATTATTATTATTATTATTATTATTATTATTATTATTAGTGTGCGCAATCAGTCAAAAATGACGGCATGATATTTACACAGATATACACACACAGACTCGACCCCTACCACCCCTCCCCCTCTCCTAACTACAACCCTCCAGTTTGACAATTTGTGGGAGATTGTGGTTTCCGAGTGTATATCTCGGGGTACCCCCTCTCAGAAGGGTGTGACTACTACCGCCCCCCCTACACTTAACGTGACAGGAAAGATATATATATATATATATATATATATATATATATATATATATATATATATATATATATATATATATATATATATATAGCCAAACCCTTGTTCTTTATTATATAGGGGCTTATTATTATTATTATTATTATTATTATTATTATTATTATTATTATTATTATTATTATCATTATTATTATTATTTATCATAAGTAATATATTTTAAATCAAAATATATACTTCCTGTATATTTGTAATATATCATATTGGTTCATGGCACGAAACATTGATATATTTATTCGTTAATGGTGTGAGATCTTGTCGGTACTTCTTATGAATCACCTTGGCTATTCAAAGAAGTCCTAAGAAAATATCGGCAAATCCTTAGCTTTCATGAAGGTATAGTTTGAAAAGAGGGCTCTATGCAAGTCAGCCTTACGTTGCGATTTGGTTTTAACTAACGGCAAAGTGTAATTTATCATTTCACGTTTATCACCGGAATCCGTGATTTATCAGTTATATTTGCTTCCTCTCTCTCTCTCCTCTCTCTCTCTCTCTCTCTCTCTCTCTCTCTCTCTCTCTCTCTCTCTCTCTCTCTCTCTCTAGCTTCAAGTTTTAGTATAAAATTTACCAAAGAGGCAATGAAGAAAACGGTTTTATCACTTCTAAAGGGAAGAATTACTCCACTTGAATTTGAAATTCTTAAATCTGTTGAATTTTGATAAAGACAATACATTGAGACAATAGAAGTTTTTGTATACGATAAAAAAAGAAGAGAATTTGTCACAATTAAATAGATGTACACATGTGTATACCTGGAAGTTCTTGTAAAGCATAGCAGGGTACACCTCTCTATATCTCTCTCTCTCTCTCTCTCTCTCTCTCTCTCTCTCTCTCTCTCTCTCTCTCCTCTCTCTCTCTCTCTCTCTCTCTCAGGTGCTGGGATGCATGAAACTCACTGTTATGCTTATTAAGTTAACGATAACCCCTTCCTTTCCTTTCACGATAATATATATTTGATGTTTGTCAGAGCTCCATGTATTCGCGATAACCAGTCACAATCTTGTTTTCATCGTGTCTTAAATTAAAGCGAAATTCAAGGTATAATATCTTTAGTGACGCGGTGTGTTCTAAATCTGTTTGTTCATTTCGGCTTTTATTTTTAGTTGATTGTATAGATTAAGGGTATATGTGGACTCAGTCTGGCAAACAAAGACTTGTTTTCCCTCAGAATTCCCAGATCATTTCAGAGCTGATCCCAGAGAATGGACGAAATTCTTCCAAAATTGAATCAAACTTAATCCTTGAAGATTTTATCTGTCATGAATTCTCGTGACGAAATTGAAAGGTCATAAGATCAGCAACACTTATTTGATCTCTTAAGTAATTTGACCTGTGTCCCTGTGATCACAAGTGCTAGTGATCAGATAAATGACATCGTGGAAAGTACTGGATTCTCTTATTAAGGCTTTTGTTCGCAAAGCTTGAAATGATTTAACTCTGTTGTTATATTCTTGTTAATAGAATTCTATGTTTTGACACAGATTTACTTTGTTTCTAAATAAATAGATGAAATTGACAAAAGCATGGTAGTCCATGGTTGCCTCCCAATCGCTCTGGAACTCATTTTAGCGTCAACATCTATAATAGGGGATAGATGACTCTTCCATATTTTTGCAGCTGAGAATAAAAGATACTTAGTAATGTGAAGTTTGTCATTGCGGCACCAAGTTACAGAAAATAATTGGATTAAGTAGGCTGTGTCAATCTGAGTCTGCCCACCCGATAAAAAATCTCATCTTTCATTTAGTGGAGTTGATATTTATATAACAGGAAAAATAGTACACTTATTCGCACTCTAACTAGGATGCAAGAGTTTTCTTTTAGTGTAAATTTCGAGATTGCTTATAAGTTCTCTTGGTGGTCTTGTATCCTTGGCCAGTATATATAAACATATATATGTGTGTGTGTGTTTGTGTGTATCTATATAAATTGTGCTTTATTCTTTTTTTTTTTTCCATTTTGTGGAACATCATTACATGGTACAGCGCTGAAATCCCCATGTCTTCAGCCATTTGCTACTTATACCACACTAAGTGACGAGGATGCAATTATTTTCTTTTTCAGTCAGGAGTAAAAGCGCGATTTCCTTTGGCCTCAGGATAAGAGGATCATTTGCCTTTTTGGAAGCATTTCTACTCAAAGGCCCAAGACCCTTTAATAGGTAATCCTTAATACTACTGTCATCACTATCATCATCATCATCCATAACTAGTTTACTGCAGGACAAAAGCCTCAGACTTGTCCTCCCACTTCCGTATGTTTATGGTATCTCTATGCCTGTCTATACTCGTAATTTTTCTTAGTTCGTCAGTGCATCGTCTTCTCTTCCTTCTCCTGCTTCTTTTGCAATCTCTAGGGATGCATTCTGTTATTTTTAATGCTCATCTATTATGTCATTCTCATTATATGTCCAGCCCGTGAAAATTTCTTTTTCTTACATGTATTTAGAATATCCTCTACATTAGTTTGCTCTTGTATCCTTGTTGCTCTTTTCTGTCTTTTAGTGTTATTCCCATCATTATTATTTCCATAGTTCAAAGAGCTACGGCAGTACTACTATAGGATACATTACAAATGTATCCTAAACCCTAAACGAGTGACGTCTGGTAAGGCATCAGTTCAATAAAGAATGTGGCAGTAACCTTTGCGCAGAAATTTCGATTGGAGCATCAATTGTTACGGCTTGAGGCTGAAAATAGAACCGTATGTAATGTGTGTATTTTTTTTTCAGTACATCTGTGTACTTCTTTTATCTCCGACAGTTTTGCCTTTTGGTTCAGCGATGCTTAAGAATTCTAGGAGTTTTATTCCTCTTGTTATACTAATGGAGAAATGATCTCTATTAAATACTTAAATCGGTGGAATTTTAAAAAGTTAAACATGATGTAAACCTTTTTTTTGGGGGGGTGGGGTGGTGTTGTGAGGGGGTATATATTAGTCTCGTTGAATAGATTTTATGTGCTTGTTTCTCTTTATGTTTTATTCTTCCTTTCTTCTATTCTTTTCCTCAGTTGGCTGTATGCTGCTTTCGAAATTAAGGCTAAATCTTTGCTTGCAGTAATAACAACAATTTACAGTAATCCATTATTTAAACATTTTGATTACGTACCGAAAAGGCAAGTCTTATCCATCAGCAAAGATCAGATAACCCGCAACTTGAACTTATGAAATGTGTTTTAATTCCAACTCCTTGCCCTTCAAAAGTAATTTACAACATAAACAGCAACTGTAACCCCCCCCCCCCCACCCATCTTTCCCTCCCTCTCAATGTACACAGAAATATGAATATGTGTGTCTATAGTTCAATAAGGCCCAATACTAATGCAAAAACTTTGGATATCATCGTCCAACTTTATGCAATGTCACTGTTTCAGTTGTCATATTTGCCCTTTGAACTGGATTATATATATATATATATATATATATATATATATATATATATATATATATATATATATATATATATATATAATATATATTATATATATATATATATTATATATATATATATATATATATATATTAATATGAAAAATAATAGGTAATGAAGATTATTACTAAAGAAAAGTAAATATAAAAGCTTAAAAATATTTTGGATAAGATAAACCTTTGTACAGTTGTTTCGTACCTAACACTGAAAAGAAAATTAATCTTATAAAATAGGGAGAGCTGTATATAAATAATGAAAAAAGAATAATGTTAAAAAACAGTATTTATAAAAGAGGGAGACGGAGAAAAAGTTAATAAATTAGAATATTAGAAGGAAGAGTAAAAAGAGGAGTAAAGAAACTAATAGAAACCCCAAATGAATATTAAAAAGTTTAGATGGACGCAGTGACGGTCGGGAGTTGAAAGCAACCAGGATATTGTCGGGGGTGATAGCAAGAAGGTTTGCTATCCCCTTCTGCTATCTGGCAAGGTCAATGGAACATGAGCTCTCGCGTGCCGACATTATCACAAGAACGTTGCAGTGGCGAATATCTTGATACATTAGCCGGGTTGAAGTGTATCTTGAAGAAGGTACATTTGCTTTGTGCTAATCCCCTCCCGCCTACAATTTTTCTCTTTTAATTGACTTTCGATTATTACTTCTGTTTGAATGTTGAGCATGATGGGGATGGTGAAAATTGTGACAGGAAGTCACCATTTCCATGTGTGAAGTTAGATTATGTCACGATAGCGATGGTTGTATTCTCGTACAATTTACCACATAAAGGATTGTTTTCATTCAAATGCAGGAACAATCTGGATCCTTGGAACAATATAGGCTACTTCCAGCTCGTAAGTGATAACTTATCTACCATTTTGAATAGAATTTAATTTCTATTTATTTAATTTATCCTTTCATTTTTCAATTTAATGCATTAAAATTGCCATTACTGCAACAGTTAAAGCGACATGTGAAACTGAAGTAAAGGTTTTTCACATTTTAATAAAATTATTATTTCTTTATTTCAAAGTATAAATATTTCAGTATGTCTGGAGCATCGCTCGAAAAACATTGGGTGGGAATAATCAACTGAAGTTTAAAACTGGATAATTTGAACAAGGAATAAAGTGATTTTTGGATTAGTCATTAAACAGGTTTTCTGTTGCCGGATTCGAAAGGCAGAGTCAAGCTGTAATATTTTTTTTTTCTTTTACACTAAATATAAGGAAACTTGAATATCCCTCGTATGTTTTTTAATATAGTAGATTTATTTTCTTTTTTATACTTTCGAACGAAAAATAAGATGCAAAATTTTCAGACATTAATAAAATGATTGAATAAGGTAGAGATCTGCACCTGTTCTCAGCTTCTTCCTTCTCCAACAAGAAGAAAATATTTTCCAATAATCAGTCATGTAAATTCTTTAGTGATAAGAGAATTTTTTTTTTTTTTAATTTATCTGAAGATGAGTTCGGACAAGACCGTAAAGTAAATCTGTAAAGCATAGCATTGTGTTGATTGATTTATACAAGTTGTGAATGTTTACATCAATGGAATTCCATTTGGAATTATGTTAATGTAGATGACCGGAATGATAATCTTGTCTACAGCGTAAGGAGGAGAAGGCAATAAAAGCTTCAGTTCCCAAAAGGTTACGATGATGCAGGAGAGATATATGTTCTTATAAATAATTGAGAGAAAGCAAAAATATTTTGTTGCAAAGGCAAGTGATAAAGATGAAGAAGTTCTGAGGAGGACGAGGAGAGGGGAATGGGGGTGGGGTTCTTGGTAGTGGAAGTAGGTTCAGAGGGGAGGGGGTAGGTTTTGATGAGGAAGCTGAGGGGTCGAGTAACAGGGTGTCGCCGGGGCTGTAGGAGGGAGGGAAGGAGTTGCAAGAACCAGTTTGGGGACCTGGGATCCTGTTGCGAAAAAAGAAAGAAAAAGAGAGGATCTTGCGAGCGAAAAGTTTGCAGTGCTCTCTCTCTCTCTCTCTCTCTCTCTCTCTCTCTCTCTCTCTCTCTCTCTCTCTCTCTCTCTCTCTCTCTGTTGACATGCTAAAATGGTAGACATGTGCTTATCCTCATACACGATATAATCATTGCCATGCCAGGAATGAACGAAATATTGAAATATTAAGTAACCGTATTTTATAAAAGGGTAATATTCTATGCATGATTACTTCAAATTTGTGGTTTGGGGCTGAACTTCATTGAACAGTCCAAGTTTTCCATGAAACATCGCTAAAAAAGCAAAAATAGTAATACACGAAGGCACGCAGTGACATAATGCAAATTATAGGTGCCCATAATTTCCAAGCTTTACAGCAGGGAAAATTAACATTGATCCCCTTTTTAGTCATTAATATCCCTAAAACAAAGGTTATTATATTTCAAGGGAAATGGCTCGTTTTCATAAATTTTATAAACAGTCATATTCAAATGAAAAATAAAGGATGAATAAAAACGCAACTTTAATACAGATGAACTTTATTATTAATATTGATTTCCGAAAATTAACATTCACGTAATAT
>NC_090728.1:91547738-91567738 GCF_036898095.1 Palaemon carinicauda
ATATATATATATATATATATATATATATAGTATATATATAAATATATATATATACATATATACATATATGTATATATATATATATGTGTGTGTGTATATATGTATATATATATTTTTATATATATGTATATATATATATATATATATATATATATATATATATATATATATATACATATATACATATATATATATATGTATATATGTATATATATATAAATATATATATATACATATATACATAAATATATATGTGAATATATATATATATATATATATATATATATATATATATATATATATATATATATATATATATATATATATATATACCAGAGACTTTCTCTTTATTATATATGGAAAATTTACGGTGTATGATTTTGGAGGTATGCGTTATTATGGATGTGTATATATGCATTTATGGGAGTATATAAAATGTTATACCCTTTCTCCTCACGTAATTAACATTAAATGTGCAGGCTTCAAGCAATACTGCTATCATATAAACAGAATGTACCTTTCAAACTATTCATGAAACGTTGTAAATAGTGTGGTACTAATTACAAAAGAGGAGCACTAGATATTTTACCGAGAATTTTATTCCTTGCAGTTTCAGTTCAAATGTAAGCGCAAATGGTAAAAGGTTAAACCAAGCAAAGTACCCAAATAAAGAACGAGCGAGAGCAAGAAAAAGTTCCTCTGTCAACAGGTAAAGTACATATTTTTAGTGATCGACTCTTACTCCAAGCCATGGTACTGGGTATGTCAAATACTAAAGTTTTTATAGCTAAAAGGGGCCTGGGTAGTAGAGCTTTATTAAGGAAATAAAAAATAGAGATTGGTGCACCGGTTCAGAGCAGGAAGTTTCTCTTCTGACCTTATTCCTGAACCTAAACGAAATTTTCATTTAGTCTTTTGTATAAATCTTTGTTTTTAATGACTCTTTACATCAGCTATGATTATATCTTATTCAAGTTTTGCAATGATTTTACAACTGCTAACTCGCTATGAAATTCAAGTCCTCCTGTTAGCTATGCAAGTCATCGTTTAAGAAAAAGGTTGACTCCTGCATGTGTGCACTCCTTATTAACTCGGTGGTGTTATTGTTGCAGGGTCATTGTGATATTACTATCAGGGAAATGAGATTTGCATTTGCATATAGCGCAATATTCCCACGCTGTAACGTTCCATATTACTTCTCCAGTGAGCTGCAGCAGTGGAATGAGCGAGGATATTAAAACCAGTATGACCACGAATTTGCAAAAGGAATTTTTCAGACTTTAAATTTTTCTTTCGGAAAGTATCGTTTCATGTGTCGATTACAGTCATGGTTACAGAACACAAAAGAGAATTACGGTTATCATAGGAGCAAACATTATCAGATTTTTATTTAGAGTTTTAACTTTTTGTATACGTTCTCTGGGAAAAAACAACTTTACAGCATTTAAAATCAAATGTTAGCACTTTCTTGACTTATATTGTTTGTTTCATGTTAGTCATTCACAAAAAAGCGATGCAATTGAACGTCCAACCAAAATAGATGAAGCCAGCACAATGGTTATGCATTTGTCCCTGAACTTTACAAATGTTTTTGAGATGTAAGATCGAACTTTGAATTTTATGAACAGTTAGGATTTTCATGGTACTGATTCAAATTTTAAATTGAAATTAAAAATGATCTTGAAGAATGGTATAAAACTAATTTCTTGGAGTTACATTCTCACGTTATTTTATAGTGCAATAGTATATATATATATATATATATATATATATATATATATATATATATATATATATATATATATATCGACTCTATCTCCCTATGTAAGGTGCTTGTAGGTATAACAAATAATGACACATCATTACGAATGACCCTGAATTCAATTTAATGTCGTGTATAATGAAATTAAATCGTTGATTTTTTTTCTTTATATCATTTGCTGTTTGCGAGCACACTCACTTGCTATACTATACTACACCCACAGATATATTTTCTATGTAAAACTGCTCATCATTGTTTATTTGTTGACTGCAGTTTCGGACACGGTTCTTTACACTACACTGAGTCGTTTTGACGTACTGTTGGTCTGCCCCCTCTTATAACTAAGGGAAAATACTCGTGGATATTTGACATCTTTACCTGAAATTGTTAAACATCTAACATGTTTAGTCTGGTGTTCGGGTGATCTCCTTTGTTATACTTCGCGAGTTGATGATACAATATCAGTTATATTCAGTTCATGCTTTGCAATTAACATGGTCTTGAATTGTTTATAAGAAGGGTCTGGTGTGACGATTATTTTGAAATATTTTTTCTGTGAAATTTCTAGGTTAGAGTTTGTAAGGCAATAAATTTAATGATGTTTTACAGATAAACACGATACGTGTATATTTGCTGGGAAGGAAGGGTATTTGATAGAAGTTTGAAGTGGCTGGTGTAGCCTACATTCTCTATATATTTTCCCTATTTTACTGCTCATTTTTTTTTTACCTGTCTTTCGTTTTCAAGGGCGTTGTATCAGAATTTAAAGTCTTCAGTATTAATTTCCTTTAAATGGCTTATCGCTACCTATGCCTTGCTCCAGAAAGGTACATAAACTCTTTGTTATGTTTCATCTATTGCTGTTATTAATAGGTTGTGATGGTCTACAACTGTATTTTATTTGGCTTTATACGATGAGCTTTATACAAGAAGCAATGCTACTCTAACCAACTTTGCAATTTATTGTTTAGTGCAGTTCATTCACTCATTTTTTAATTCATATTCCAATAGGCAAAATCTTTCGTTCACCGACGACCATAGGTTTATTGTATCAATAAAGTAGGTTCCAATAACTTTCGATTGTTTTTCAGCAGATTTTCATTCTGAATGTGATTCTGACATTAAAAATTTATATGGGCGTGATGAGTTTTGTTATGTCAAGAGAGTAGAAACTCCTTTTTTTTTCTTTTTCTCCTATTGAAATCGCTCGGAACGGAAAAATAACAAGGGAAAATTATAACACATTTAAAAAAAAAAAAAATTGAAATTACTTTTAAGTCATGATGTTTTCAGATGATAGTTTTACATTACGACGAATAATTTACGGTTATATTTTACTTCACTATGAGACATATAATCTTATTATGATAAATATACTGTAGAATAGTCAGAGCCTTTGAGTTTAGTTCAAGTAATGATATCTCTGGGATATCATCGTAAATGATCTACACTGGATTTCCGCAAATCCAGTTTTATCGTAATGTGGTTTCTGTAATGCTTATGATTAGACGTTAAGTAGCTAGTCAGTGACCTAAGCAGTTGGTATGTTCGTAATATTACTTCATAGGTTTACTTTCTCTCTCTCTCTCTCTCTCTCTCTCTCTCTCTCTCTCTCTCTCTCACTGAATCGCTGTCTGATTGACAGCCTACTTTTGCTGATATTGCTCTATGTCACAAAATGATTAAGTAAAATGTAGTTCTGTTGAAAGGGTTGACATAAGTCTCATTTTATAGTTTATGTATGATTCATTTATTTGAACGTTGTTATTTAACTTAGAATATTTTATACTTTTTATTCGACATATATATAGTTTATTTGTTATTTCTTTTCCTCTCTGGGCTACTTTCCTTGGTAGAGCCCTCAGGCTTGTAGCATTCTGCTTTTGCTCCCAGGATTATAACTTGGCTTGTAATGATATTGTTAATAGATAATGTAATTTGAAAATTAAGTTTTAAAGCACTTGATGTTGATAACCTCACGACTTTCGCTCTAGTGATTTATCTAATATACCTCGGATGATGAAGCGTGGTTTGCTTGCTTAGCGTATAAGACTAAACCATTTTGAAATTCACGCTGTGTTGGTCTTGATATTTTATGATTCTTTAAGAACAGATTAACAGTTATTATCTCTTGGATTTTCTGGTGAGAACTATTTGCTTCACTGACATTTCTTCTTAATTGTATTTGAAATTATCCGGAGGGTAATCTTGACGACTAAGTTTGTTGACCTCAGCTTTGATATTGTAGGAACTGCAAGAATATAACGAATATTTTAACTTGTAAGATAAAGGATACGAAATTTTGATATGTCAGCGTTTATTCAATCTATTTACTGAGTAAATATTAATGGTATATACTGTATAGCCAAGGGTTACGCTGTTATCGACTTAGTAGCATGATAAATATTTTTGCCTTTAGCTGTAGTTTTTTTAGGAGATTTTGTATGAATTTGGGATTGAGCCCCTTTTTGTATGTGCGTGGTTTTATTTTTTAGAAATTGTAATTTTTAACAAAAAATGGATAATTTTTAACAAAAATTGGATAATTTTTAACAAATAAAGGTTTATATACGAATGTATATTTATATTTTAAATATAGGAATGCTTGCAAAGGATATGCATAGTTTTTATTCATGAATTTATGGATTCTTTGTAATTCATCTTTTGAAAATTCATGAGTTTTTCAATATTTGAAGATGGTGCTGAATGGCCTCCCCAGCCCCTCCGCTGGCACATATGAGCAAGATGCCATAGATTCTTTCATACAACAAAAACAACAAATGCAGCCGTTTCTAGTTCGCTGCAGGACAAAGGTCTCAGGCTTTAGTTAGTTTTCATTACCACTCTGGCCAATACGGATTGGTGATGTTAGGAGATTTTCGGGTGATCGCTCCCAGCAATCCAACCTATTATGGGTGACCCTGACTAGTACAGCTTTGTTGGTCATGGCGATACACAAACCCTTTTACCACGTTAAGTTATCCCCACTCAAAAAGAATCTTTTCTAATTACATACGTTTTGCTTCAACTTCCATATATCCACTTTCATTATTTTGAATTATTTCAGGCTAGTAATTATATGGTTTCCAATTAATTTACTATCTTTTCCTTAATAAAAAAAAAAGAGCAGATAATTTCACGGCATTTTTTTTCTAAGTGCAGCAGCCACGTGTTGATAATTTACCTTCATATGGCATTGTAGTATGTACCAGAAATATGTATGTATACCTCTGTATACATATTTTATTATTCTAAGCGAAAATGTGTGTTTGTATCAACACAAGAACGGAAATAATGAAACTTAACAGGCACATTCATCAGACGATCCACGACATTATTAATTATAGGGAGAAATCGGACCAGAGTTATCAGTTTCTTGCCTGAAATCTTAGCTTATTTCTAACACAGATATATAATGATTCATTTTGAGAAGTCACTTAGAGTTATAATGATTCATTTTGAGAAATCACTAAGCCTTTTGTATTTTTAAATTTCATTCGATTATTTTCTCAAGCACAGAGAAATGTGGTATCACGGTGGTTTAGATGTTTCGTCGTCAGGAACATGATAGCGGAGGTAAAGGCTCTTCTTTGATGTGCTAGGTTGTTAGTGATCTTCGGCTGATTACTTGTAGGTTACATTGAGGAACTCAAGAGTGGAAATCTAGTCCCTTGTGATAGCTTTTATTTGGGAAAATTAGTGACTACATTAAGGTGGCTACTCTAACTTGTCGGTTCGTCTGCCTAGCAGGCGTATTTCACGGGAGTAAGGTTTCATTCTCAAAGTAAAATTATTTCTATGCAAAAGTTAAGATGACATTGACGTTAAATCTAATTTTTGTATTAGTCAATCAGGTATTTCAATCTTGTCTTATTTATTTCTCAATATTGTCTGGCTTCATCAAGTTTCTTTCTTTATGTTGTCTACCTCTGTCTTTTTTTCTTTCTCTATGTTGCTTGCCTTTGTTTGTTCAGGATCTTGTTACTTTGATTCCATATAGTGTAGTTTTTTCTATTTGTCTTTTTGTAACCATCAAGTCTGTAATAGAAAAAGGCAGTAAATGTTTTGTCCCATCGATCTTTGCATTAATTGATGCAAAGTGTGTATTCAAAGTGTGCTGCTGGGTCTGCGTGTAAAAAGAGAGAATACTATTAGATTTCCTGAGAGATGGTTCAATACTTTTACATTTAAAGCATCTGAAATACTCCGTTAAATGTATCGATACTCTCATTATATGTTGTGGTATAAAGAGTGCGTTACATTCACAGTATTCACACTGCTCCCGATATGTATTCACACCATTTTAACCTTTAGAATTTTTATTTGATGCAATAATGTGTCGGTTGCTTTGACTGACTCCTGCATGACATGATAAGACAGATGTTTAAAATGTTTGCCCTCAGAGCAATTAAAGAATATACACCAAATCATCGGGACTTACATCAATTCTAATATTTTGAATGAAAAGGTTCCCATTTCAATTTATCTTTATTTGGACCATCAGTAATTAACCATACTCTGCTCTATTTTAAAGTTCATTTTTATTCCGATCTCTGCCATTTAATATAACACATAATTGTTCCGAAATTCACCAATAAATATTGGATACGAACGATATATATATATATATATATATATATATATATATATATATATATATATATATATATATATATATATGTATGTATGTATATATGCGCACATATATAATCAACATTATGGTCAAATGAAAACTTTTTGTAGAAGCGAGATGGATTAGATATCCAGTTTACCCAAGGGATGTTTAAACGGGACAATTGTTTTTGAAGTTTGTCGTTTAAAAAATGATGAGTAATCAACCAACGCTGTGCACAGATCCGTAATAAAGCCGCATATTTTTTCTTAAAAGTAGGGAAAAGCTCTTAAATAAGTCTTTTTTTTAGAATATTCTTTTATTCATTTCCCTTTGCAAGCCAGGAAGTAATTAGTAACGGCTGTAGTACCGTTACATTATAATTTTTTATTCATCCGTTTTTTTATAGCCTTTGAGTATTAATCACCTGACATTTAAAACTGGACATCAAAAACGACTGTGGTTAATGAGAGAGAGAGAGAGAGAGAGAGAGAGAGAGAGAGAGAGAGAGAGAAAATTATATGATACACAGTATGTATATATATTTATATATATATAGTATATGTATATATATATATATATATATATATATATACATATATATATATATATATATATATATATATATGTGTGTGTGTGTGTGTGTGTGTATGTATATATACATACATACGACGATTGGTGAAATCTAACCGAGACCCTTTGCGTCAATAGGCTTAGGAGATGATATATATATATATATATATATATATATATATATATATATATATATATATATATATATATATATATATATATATATATATATATATATATATATATATCACACAGTATATTGTAAAAAAAAATCTTTGTACAACCTTTCACACATATATCTCGATTCTTGTATCAGACGGAAGCAAGGCTTGGAACACATCCACCCCAAATTTTCTTGGACTTGACGTGGAAAAATTAATATACCTTTCTCAAAATCAGGAGAAACAATTGAAACCTTAATCGTGATTAAGGATGTTATTTTTTTACATGATAATCTTTCTTAGAAGATATGAACTTCGAAGTAATGTCAGTAATTATCGAGGCAGCTTTCGAATGTAAGAAATATGTAGAAATTAAGATAAAACAAAAGGAAGAATGACTATAATAAGGGTTGGTCGTGAAACTTACTCAAAAAAGATGTTGATTGATTGATTGATTTGAAGTTTTCTGGCATCCTGAGAAATGATGTTGAAGAAATCGACAAAAACCACCTCCTAGCCATTCACGGAAAATGGAGTTTTAAAGCTTGCTGTGTTACTTTAACAATGACATTTATTCTTCTTGTCGGTAGGCCTCACATGAACCCTATTGACATCGGTAGTTTATTCATGGTGAAATTATTTCCTTACACTGGTTTCCACAATGCCCTATGTGATTTCCTTTTTATGGGATGCGGAAAGATTTCTAACCCTTCTTTAAGTTGCCTTCTCCTTCGGCTTTCGCCAAAAGTAGATATTTTTTCCAGAAGTATTTTTGTATAACTGAAGTTCATATTTTATTTGTTAGAAGCTCTTGTGGCTCCATTCTATCAAGAAAATACTGTTCCAAACGAATTGGGATATTTCTCAAATACAGTTTAAGACTTTACTTAGAAGAGGAACGGTTGTAAAAGGCCGTAATATATTGGGATATATTGTTCCGAATTTTAAATTGCTCGGTTAAGCGAATTATAAGTTTTCATAGTGTCAGGTTTGTTGTAAGAGGTATTTTTAACGTTGAGTGGAAACTTTACCAAGGTTTAAATTGGGATCATTACCATTGAAAGATAGTTATTACAACAAAGCAAAACATTCTAATGGATTTATAATGTACATTACGCTAAAAATGTATATTCATATACAAATGTATTGTGTATGTAGTCTTATTGAACCTTTACTTTTTTTAACCATCGTCAAGTGTAATTCATAACTTAGCTTTTTAATTATTATAAATGTTGGTCGATCAAACCACTCCATTATATTTAGAAATAAGAAATAATTAAAAATAATGCTTTCATTTGAGTTCTATATGACAAATTAGTAATTCACAAAGGATGACTTTTTAAAGTTAATTTTATCTGTTCTTATTTTTTAGTTTAACTGCTCTCGTAATTACAGATCACAGCAAAGGGCCGCGAACCAACAAAGAGTTAGCCAACAAAAAATTATCTATTCTTTGTGATGTCTATCATGTAGAGACAACAGATATAAATCAGCCTATTTTAATTAATATTTTGGTCCTAACCTATCATAGCGGTCACGACCCTGCCACTCCCTCACTTCAAGGTTAATGAGCTAAGGAGATGTTATGTTGGTTTTAGTCATTCGAATTTGAGGTGGTGCCACATTTTGCTATTATTATTTCAGTTTAAAGCGAATGGTTTCCTGATTGTGATTCGAGTTTGAGGGACAGAAGCTATATTTTTATTGAGAAGTCCGTATCGGTTGTTGAAGACAAAACGTTGGGTTGATAATTATTTTCAGAGTAGTGCCATGTTATTTAAAATCTTACAGATATAGGTTTAATATTCTTAAGGCAGTTCGCTTATTTGTATCAGCCTTGTCTACGTTGTTGTTATTATTCAGGATTTCATTCATGAGCAAATTTCCAGTTTTTTTTTATACTGTTCAATTAGATTAATAAAAACACTATAAGAGGAACATTGTGCTTGATTATTAGCATGATTAATAATGTAAATGTTTACAATACAGTTTAGAAAATTTCATGTTTACTGGAAACATATGTAGCTGTGGATTGACTTTTAATATCGCAATTTCCTTATATGGTTAATTAAATACAATCACACTTTGCTAAAATACTTCCTTCTTTTTCTCTATTTCCTTCAAGGAGCTCCCATGTCAATAGAGCTCTTTGTTAGGTTTGTCTTTTAAACCCTCACCTATGTTGAAACCAATGATGGCATTTATGTATGTATGCATATGTATAAACCTCCCTATTTTTAGATTTTATTCATTCTTATGTACTATGATTTCGAGGGATAGAATAAAGAAAGCTTTTCATTGAGTGAGAACCAATCACTAAAATTGGAATGAGAGAATGGGAAGTAGACAAGAATGTTAGATTGGAACAGTCTGTCTTACAATCTTTAATATTACATACCATTTTTAATAAGAATTAATTGAAGACATGCATGGGTAATTCGTATCACTTAGCCTTGATATTTTTCAGGAAGTGTTGTAATCAATTGTGTGACTGAAGATCACAATCTTTAATGATCTCCAATTAGCTGGGATTCACTTGCAAAACTGTCATTACTATGAGGCATAGTTTTTCTGTCTCGCATACGTTTGAAAATCAACCAAGTTTAGTCATGTGGCTTTGTTTTTTTGTAATTCATACATAATAAAATGTTTTTTTTTTTTTTTTTTTTTGTAGATAAATATAATATAAAGCTGCTGGATATCTTTACTCTTTTTATTAAAGTTAGAAATATTATTTTTGAAATTAGGCTTTTAAATAACAACGCGAATAAGATTTACAGAGCCCAACTAGCTACCACTAACACGACTTGATTCATTGAGGTAGATTTAAAGCAAGAGTTACTGGCCAATTTAGATTTGAGAGGATGGGGTTGATTCCCTTTGAGCCTGTTGTTATTGCCAATCCGGAAATTCCGTTTGTGAGATTCAGTAACGGATAACATTGCGGTCATGTATATATATATATATATATATATATATATATATATATATATATATATATATATATATATATATATATATATATATAGTATATATATGATATATATATATTATAATATATATATATATATTATAATATAATATGATATAATATAATATATGTGCGTCTGCATGTCTGCGTATTGT
Source organism: Palaemon carinicauda (assembly GCF_036898095.1). Lineage (NCBI taxonomy): Eukaryota > Metazoa > Arthropoda > Malacostraca > Decapoda > Palaemonidae > Palaemon > Palaemon carinicauda. Next base: position 91,557,973 of record NC_090728.1, read on the forward strand.
AAATGTTGAATTGCAGTTTAGGAGTATACATCCCCCGAAAGGAAAATCTTATGGGAATTATTTACTAAACAGTTGAGAATGTATTGGCGTCATTATAACAAGGAATAATATGAGAGAGAGAGAGAGAGAGAGAGAGAGAGAGAGAGAGAGAGAGAGAGAGAGAGAGAGAGAGAGAGAGACGACCTGCCAATCTTCGTAAGAGGTCGGCCTGATTGACAAAGCTATGCTATAAGTAACTTCATGCCAAAACGTATAGTTTTCATTGTTTTAAGGAAAAAAAATACCGAAGAGTCCTAGGATTGTGAGTATATTTAGAAAAAAAAAGATAGCAACCAAAGCAAAAATGAAAAAGTGGAACTAATTGCTGAAATCGACAAGAACGCTGTCCTGAAAAAGAAAGTGACCCACTGATTATGGCTAGGTGGTTGTTCGTCCCAAATGTTTCTTGTTTAGATAATTACGCCGCGCTTTAAGACGCAAGTAATATGAGGTTCACTACTTTGGATGGCCCATCTATAGCCACGAGTCTCGTTCTCTCCAACTTGTTTAGGTGATTACGCTGATTAAAGCATCTCTCATAGACAGCGTGTCTTGTGTGTGGAAACTAGTTACCGGTCGCTTCTTCCTTCTTAGTCTGCTGTCGATGCAATTTTCTTCATAGTAATAGTTTACAAGTTACTGGCTCTTCGTGATGGTCTGCTGGTACATTATGAATCCTTCAGTTCAAAAAGTTGTTAGCAGTTTAAGGGCTCAATGTGTTCAAGTAGCGCATAAGTAGAATAATTATATATGTGGGGGTTAATGTAATTGTTACCAGCGTTGTTATATTTCTATTATTGATTGTAATCCAAGCAAAATATTTCGATGAGAACAATCTTGTTGCATGCAGTAACAAAGAAATTTTAATGCCGACATAGATATCTGTGATGATAGAATAGATTTGAAAAGATATTTAGCTGAGATTGTTACCTATTTTTACTGCTTATTAAATTGCTCTACTTTACCTACACTAACTTGATAATTTCATCAGTCAGAAGATTTGTTCTTGCATTCAACTACCCATTATAATGCAATGGAAAATGCAACCTGTTACCGGGCATGAGCATTGTTCTGTCACAAATGTCTCCAGAAAATTTTTTAACGTGTTGAAATTTTAGTGATGATTATGCACTTGCAAATTTTGTAATTTTATTCCCTAATAGCCCCGTGGAGAGTCTGTCCAAGCAGATTAGAACTGAAGTTTTAGCGAAGATATAGATGTTCTCTCTGATGAACTTTCACTTGAAGATAGTCTGTGCAGAGGCTCGAAGGGCAGTGAACCTCCCTAATTGCTTTTGTGTATATCACCACTGTTGTCTGTTATTATCCTTTAAAACTACGGTGTTACAAGATTGACGTTTTAAATACTTCAAAACAAGCTTGCTTGGAGAAAGTTTTAAAGCACAGTTTTTTTCTACATGCTTATTCATCACTAATCATCTGTTCGTGTACTGTATTATTTTATTCTGTTAGCAAAATTATTCCCTTTTACATTTATGAGTTTTCATTTCTAGGCGAGGAAAAATATTATAGTAGTGTTAGAGCATCACATCGAGGCAGCCAATTATGCTGTATAATTTCATGCTTTGTATCTTCATTAAAACGCGTATGCTTATATATAACCCCCAATTGACGCCTACAAACCACATCTTTATCACTGTCACTGGATGAAACTCGATATCAAGGGAGTGAGGAAAAAACGGGTTAATGGCGTTTTCTTGTCATGAGGATATTAAAGAAAAAAATGATTCCTCTTATTTCCATGTAATTGCCTAGCATTAAAAATATAAAAATAAAAACATAGTCACGCAATACTGAGCAAGAGAAATTAGCAAGAAAGATTTTACTACCAACTTTTGTTTTATCTTGTTAGAAGATACTTACATAAGGTGACGGATTCATCGAAGGTTTTTCTTTGCTAACTTAATAGAATAAAGTTTGGGATATATCGCTGAAATTTTATGCTAATAGCTTTTGAATCTGATAATGATTCCTTGCGATAAGACTTGACAACAAAGTGTTGTATTTGATAAGGGTAATCAAAACTGTCTCTTTTTTCTCTTAATTTTGTTAGATAAGTCATGATTATTTTCAGTAAGTATTATTTCCTTTTCTATTTCTGCAGTGCCATTATATTATTAGTAAGGTTTTAAATTTAGTTGAAGATAACGACTTAACAAGTAAGGCTACATACATTTGTGTGGCATAAGAGCCTAGCTACTTAAGAATTACATATAAGAAATGAAAATAAAACTTATCAGATGTATAAAATTCTTTGTACAATTATGAAGAAAAACCTTGTTTATTCTTGATACGATCAACAGATGAATAATTTTTAGAGATTTTCTGGTGATCTTATACCGTTTTTTTCGTAGCTGATCTTCCCATTTAAGACATCTAATTAGATGGAGTTCGATGATTATCTCTCGGATAAAGGTGTGATTCTCGCTTCTTTATTAATTATTGCTATTTTCCATCTGGTAATCTGCCGACGTTGTGGTTATGGCTAAATCAAGCTAGATTTTGATAATTAGACCGAGCGTAAGGTAGTCCTTTGTGCTTTTTACCTTGCTGTGAAAGATATTGAATTTTCTCTTTATTAAATCACAATTTTAAGTGTTGCTTACTGATTATCCGTTGGAGGCCCGCGGAAAAGTCGGGTTTTCAGTATTTGCAAACCTCCTACACTCTCTTACGCCCTATGCATACTAAATAAACTTCTTAACTAAGAGGTTGACTGTATCTCATTATATTATTGGAAAGTAGGTTGCTAATGTTCTTTTATAAAGTGTGTGTATATATATATATATATATATATATATATATATATATATATATATATATATATATATATAAATATATATATATATGTATATATATACAGTATATATATATATATATATATATATTTATATATATGTATGTATGTATGTATATATATTATATATATGCATATATATGTATATATATGTATATGTATATATATATATATATATATATATATATATATATATGTATATATATACACATATGAAATTTCCTTTTAGTTTCGCTTAATTACCTAGCTATCTAATATAAGGAAGAGGATAAATGTACCCAACTATATTAATGGCCCATAATATATATATATATATATATATATATATATATATATATATACATATATATATTTAACAACAACAACAACAACAACAAATCCAGCCGTTTCTAGTCCACTGCGTTTGGCTTAGTTATCGTCACCACGCTGGCCAGTGCGTATTGGTGATGGTAGGATTTTGTCGTCTGGTTGCTCACAGAAAACCAACCTAGTATTTGTGATCCTGACTAGTATAGCTTTGCTGACCACGGAGATATGCAAACCATTTCACCATGTTGATGCACCCCCCTGAGGAAGGGATATATATATATATATATATATATATATATATATATATATATATACATATATATATATATATATATATATATATATATGTGTATATATGTGTGTATATGTATATATATATATATATATATATATACACACACACATATATATATATATATATATATATATATATATATATATATATATATATATATATATATAGGTTGTAGGTTGGCCAGGGCACCTACCACCCGTTGAGATACTACCGCTAGAGAGTTATGGGGGTCCTTTAACTGGCCAGACAGTACTACACTGGAGCCTTTTCTCTGGTTACGGTTCATTTTCCCTTTGCCTACACATACACCTAATATTCTGGCCTATTCTTTACAAATTCTCTTCTGTCCTCATACACCTGACAACACTAAGAATTTCAAACAATTCTTCTTCACTGTAATTGTTCAGTGGCCCCTTAACTCTTGGTTAGGTTAGAAGAGGCTCTTTAGCTATAGTAAGCAGCTCTTCTAGGAGAAGGGCACTCCAAAATCAAACCAATTTTCTCTAGCCTAGGGTAGTGCCATAGCCTCTGTACCATGGTCTTCCACTATCTTGGGTTAGAGTTCTCATGCTTGAGGGTACACTCGGGCACACTATTCTGTCTTATATAGGAAATTTTTATTTAAATGTTGTTTCTGTTCTTAAAATATTTCATTTTTCTTTGTTTCCTATCCTCACTGGGCTATTTTCCCCGTTGGAGTCCCTGGGCTTATAGCATCCTGGTTTTCCAGCTAGGGTTATAGCTTGGCAAGTAATAATAATAATAATAATAATAATAATATATGTATATATATATATATATATATATGTGTGTGTGTGTGTGTGTGTGTGTGTATATAAATATATATACATATATATATATATATATATATATATATATATATATATATATATATATATATATATATATATATATATATATATGCATATATATATATATATGTATATATATATATATATATATATATGTATATATATGTATATATATATATATATATATATATGTGTGTGTGTATGTGTGTGTGTGTTTGTTTATTTGCTTTTATTTGCCGTCTATTGTATTCATGTAAAGCCAAGTATTTCCAGGATAAGAATGGCCTCTCCAGTCAACAATATATTGACAATCCTGTTCTGCTAAATATATTTATTTTTGTCAGCAATTTTGAATGTAGAAAACTGTTCAACATTTCCTACCTGGCCTCCATCGGATTTGGATTCAGGACCTAGGAAAGGTACAAGTTCAGTCATAAAATCTCATTTGTCCTACAGCCAGTTTACACTTAGTCATCGTTCGGACTAAATCGTTGAGGGAAACTTCAGATGTCATCAGATATATTTATGCACTTCATTGTGTCGAGGCATTAATATAGAATTAGATACTACCGTTAGAGAGTTATGGGGTCCTTTGACTGCATGGCCATACAGTTCTACATAGGACCCTTCTCTCTGGTTACGGTTCTTTCCTTTTGCCTACACAGACACCGAATAGTCTGGCCTATTCTTTACAGATTTTCCTCTGTTCTCATACACCTGACAACACTGAGATTGCCAAACTATTCTTCTTCTCGCAAGGGGTTAACTACTGCACTCTAATTTCAGTGGCTACTTTCCTCTTGGTAAGGGTAGAAGAAACTCTTCAGCTATCTTCAGCTATGGTAAGCAGCTCTTCTAGGAGAAGGACACTCCAAAATCAAACCATTGTTCTCTAGTCTTGGGTAGTGCCATAGCCTCTGTACCATGGTATTCCACTGTCTTGGGTTAGAGTTCTCTTGCTTGAGGGTACACTCGGGCACACTGTTGTATCTAGTTTCTCTTCCTCTTGTTTTGTTATAGTTTTTAAAGTTTATAGAGGAAATATTCATTTTAATGTTACTATTCTTAAAATATTTTATTTTTCCTTATTTCCTTTCCTCACTGGGCTATTTTCCCTGTTGGAGCCCCTGGGCTTATAGCATCCTGCTTTTCCAACTAGGGTTGTAGCTTAGCATTTAATAATAATAATAGTAATAATAATAATAATAGTAATAGTAATAATAATAATAATAATAGAGAGAGATAGAATAGGCTTTTTGAGTACGACATGTTGGAATGCGTCACTGGTTTTCATTTAAATTCCTGAAAGTGTATGTTTCATCAAATCATGAACATAGAGTGTATCTTTCGCATTGCATTATCTGCTGGAGGGCTACGCTTCAGCTTTGCCATATAACTTGCGTAAAGATTATCCCGCGTAATCTCCTTGTGTGTGGTAATGAATTTCAACTTTCACCCCACGCATAGGGTGAATATATCTCAACGTTGCCTCATTTCAAGTTGAAAGGATGAGAATTTTAATTGCCCTATCTGAAGAAAAGGTTTTTAAAAATAATTTTAATGAAAGTTTCTGCAGCAGCAATAATGATGATAATGGTAATAACAACTAATTTTTTATTGATAATTACTGTTATCATTATTATTTTTATTTTTTTTTTCATCAAAATAAAACTTGACCAACATGATTAAATGGGATACTGATTAAAGAAGGGCTTTGTCAAATGGCTGATGAATAGTGACCATCACAAACTATGGGTAAGGAACGAAGCAGTAGAAGCTTAAGATGGACAACGATTGGAGTAATATATCATGCTTTATCTGTCACAGTAGTGGTTTATTAGATTACACAATTTCCTTAAAACCAGAAAAATAGAAAACTTATGTTTGTCGGTTTATTCGCCTATACAGTAAGTTCATCAGCAACTCGTCGAACCAGCACAACTAAGCCATAGTAAGAAGATTAATGGTAGTTGCCAAGTTGCACAGTTTGGACTTGCTGGTAGATAATACAGTACAAATTGGATATAGAAAAAAAAATAATAAAGCTTTTGATAAAAATTTGAACACTTTTGCAAGAGGAACAATTAGAGATAGAATTCAGGCAAGAGTAATGTTATGAAAGGAGACAAAACTAAGAGGATGGAGCAATCTATGTTAATAATAGGATTGGTAAGAAATTGGAAGTAAATGATTTGTATTGGTATCTGGGAAAACATATGAAATGGTGGTAGAGTGAGAGAAACAGTCAATCCCTGAGTAAGAGAAGTTAGGAAGGTATCGGGATGGGTGCAAAAGAAGAAGGAAAGCTCAAGTCTTTTATGTTGTCGAGGTAGAATGTATGAAGGAATTGTTGACCCCGTTGCCAGTCGTTTGAGCGAAGTCACTTTCAGCGAAGTATTTTTCAGCGAAGCCAATTGAGCGAAGTTTATTTAAAGCGATGCATTAAGAGCGCATGTTGAATTAAGCGACTTACTACTAAGTGACTTCGCCGACAGGTATTATGAAGATTTCAAAATTAATATTAGTATCATAAGTTTGATAAAGGGCATTAAAAGAAATATAAATATTAACCACTGTCTTTAATAAAATAAATATAAATTCAACTTTATAATACTCTCCAAGTGCAAAAATATACATAAACAAGGTATATCAAGAGTTTGACAGTGATTATTAAAAGAAATATAATCTTGATGGAAAGGAATTATGAATTCTAAATATAAACAAAAGTTTGACGTTCAAAACAAAGTACTGTACAAGTGAATAGTACAGTTATGTAGTATGGTTATATGAGTTTTCTTTTTAGGTTAATGAAACTTCTAAAATTGTTGAATTTTTCTGTATTACAGCTTCATCCACACCCTTCTATCGATCCTAGCAAATTCTGGTACCCATTCACAGCTGGTTGGACTTGTAAGCAATATTCTGGGAATGTTAGTACTTGAGTTCTTATGAGCCAACTCAAATATGGTAAAGTGGTTGAATGAGGAAATAAATGTTTTAGTGAAGGTGTTGATGACTGACAGAGGAGAGGAGCATGCACAGGCATAGAGAAGGCTGAATAGGTTAGCTGAGAAGAAAATGAGAAAGTTAGAGAGGTCCAGTAATGGAAATATGAGGAAAGGTGAGAGAACTTTAGGGTTACTAATATGTTTTTCGACAGAGAAATGAACGCTGAGTAAAAGGTTGTTTAACACATAGATTTCAGAATGATAGAAGCAAGGTGGAGATATGGAGATATGTTGTCTGATGAAAATGTAGTTGATGGTTCATGGAGTGTCAAAAGCAAGTTAAAAGAGTTTTCTTGAGTGTTTGCATGCTTTTAGAAACAGTACTTAAGGTTGAAACAAAGAAAATTAGGAATGTGAAGAATGGGTATACTCAAAGAGTTGATGGGATTTCTAATAAGGTGCTGAAGGGGTGTGTTGACAGTCTGATTGAGTTGCTGATGAGTTTGTAAGTTGTATCTGGATAAAGAAAGGAATCTGAAGAATAAAGGGGAGTAATGTTACTAGGTAATCCTGGGATGGTTTGTAGTAGACTTTTGGATGTGAAATTGGGGGAGACGATAGAAATACTAATAGGGGAAGAGTTTAGGCTTAGACAAAGAATAGGGTGTGTAGACCAAGTGCTTTTTATGAGACGTCTATGGGATGATTTGAAAATGAGGGAAAAAGATTTTACTAATCTACATAACGTAGATTGGAAATACCCTGTTATAGATTAGATTGGGGGTCAATGTAGAAGTAATTGGGAATGTAGGATAAAGAAGAATAGCTGTTGGGAGTGATTAAGTTGTCACGATGGAAGTGAAGCGTTTGTTAGAAAATGTAGGCATATGAATGGTTAATTTGATGTTATGAGAGTGAGCTTGTGTCAGGTATGTTTTGCCCTCATGGTTCAAAATTGTTGTATAATGAATGAATTGAGAAGTTGAATCAAGTGCCACGGATGTAGATGCAAGGTTATTGTATAGGAAGTTAGACTTGAATGGAATAATTAACCTTTGTCGATTATACTAAGTTGATTGGAGATGATGAAGAGAAATTGCTGAGACTAGTACATGAGCTAGAAAGTGTTTGCATGGCAAAAGTTATTGTTATGTATAGAGATTAAAAAATTCATATAGATATTACCAGTAAGTGTAAATATTGATAGTAAAATAAGAGAACATGCAATTCATTGCAAAGATGAAGAAAGAAAGGAAGTAGGTTGCGTGCAAGAGTTTGGGAAGAGAATTGAATCGGTTGTGGAAGCAATGTGGGAATCATTAAAAGGGGTTTTAAGCTAGTTCATCCTTGTTGGAGTGATCTGTTGATGCCTAGTGTTTATAAGGAACAAAAAGACTGAAGCGGTTGAAATATTTTTTTGCTGTCATTTGTAGGATTTTACTGCACACGATCATCCATGAATCAGCAGTCAGACGATAAATGTATAAGGGTCTTTTTTTGAACCATCATCTGTAAGTGGAAACGGCTATATATACTGTATATATATATATATATATATATATATATATATATATATATATATATATATATATATATATATATATATATACACACACCTATTTATGTGTGTGTGAGTGTAGGCGTGCGTGTATGTGTATGTGTCTGTCTGTCTGTTTAAGGATTATGGCGTTGATTCCAAAGAAGTCGACCTATTTCCTTTGACAATGGCAGGTGGCTTCTGCTTTAAAGACCTACTTTTCATTATGCATTTTTTATTTGGTAAGTGTGTGATGATTATTATCATTGTTATTATTGTTATGAATATCATGATTATTATTGTTATTTATCTCATTGTCAGTATTATAACCATTACTAGTTATTTGAGAGTTATTCTGGTAAGAAGTCTTGCTTCATGATTCCACCGCATTCAGCTGGATTCACTCAATGCACTACTGTAAGTCCCGACCGCATTCTGTTCATTCCTTTCCTCCTCAATATAGATGATCACCCTTAGTTGAGGACAGGTAGACAGTTTTGTAAAGGCTTTGAGATTTGTGCAATTTGGCTAAAAGCATACTCCATACTTAGGTAACAGGCGTAAAAATTGACATGGGGAGATGCATTCAAAATCACCTAATATTCCAAGAAAGCAGAAAGCGTCAAAGACTATCATTAACTTCAAATGGCAAAATTTCAATTCATATGAAAATCGTACCTGAAAATTAAACCTTTATCGGCACTGGTACACACGTATCCCAGTGACGCTTGAAGGTTTTTATTCTCGGGTACAATAAACTGGTCCGTTTTAAGCTATTTATCCCTTCACTATTGCTACGTTATCGTAGATTTGCTCTGTGAGATTCAGAGACAAATGGCTATACTTGATTGATCAAGAAATGAATAAAACGAAAATAGTGTAATGAAACTAGCCAGTTCTTACTACAACACGAAACTAGACGATTTTTCCTCTTTCTTCAAGACTAGGAACCTTTTCCTACTTCTCTAGGGGGATTGTATATGGCAAAAGCAGATGGACTGTTTCATA